>NC_088407.1:93358921-93416421 GCF_034236695.1 Oncorhynchus nerka
GATATCAGACCAATAGCAGTTGATACCAGGAGGCCGTAGAAACGATGTAAAAGAGTCTTGAATAGAGACTTAACATCCCATTAAAACAAAATATTGCAATTTTGAAACTGCAGTGGTATTCTGGACGAGGTATTTGTAGCGTACTGCAGTTATACTGCACTCTGGACGAGGTATTTGTAGAGTACTGCAGTTGTACTGCACTCTGGGTGAGGTATTTGTAGCGTACTGCAGTTGTACTGCACTCTGGACGAGGTATTTGCAGAGTACTGCAGTTGTACTGCACTCTGGACGAGGTATTTGCAGAGTACTGCAGTTATACTGCACTCTGGATGAGGTATTTGCAGAGTACTGCAGTTGTACTGCACTCTGGACGAGGTATTTGCAGAGTACTGCAGTTATACTGCACTCTGGACGAGGTATTTGTAGCGTACTGCAGTTATACTGCACTCTGGACGAGGTATTTGTAGCGTATTGCAGTTATACTGCACTCTGGACTAGGTATTTGTAGCGTACTGCAGTTATACTGCACTCTGGACGAGGTATTTGCAGAGTACTGCAGTTGTACTGCACTCTGGACTAGGTATTTGTAGCGTACTGCAGTTGTACTGCACTCTGGACGAGGTATTTGTAGCGTACTGCAGTTGTACTGCACTCTGTATTTGTAGCGTACTGCAGTTGTACTGCACTCTGGACGAGGTATTTGTAGCGTACTGCAGTTGTACTGCACTCTGGACGAGGTATTTGTAGCGTACTGCAGTTGTACTGCACTCTGGACGAGGTATTTGTAGCGTACTGCAGTTGTACTGCACTCTGGACGAGGTATTTGTAGCGTACTGCAGTTGTACTGCACTCTGGACTAGGTATTTGCAGAGTACTGCAGTTGTACTGCACTCTGGACGAGGTATTTGTAGCGTACTGCAGTTGTACTGCACTCTGGACGAGGTATTTGTAGCGTACTGCAGTTGTACTGCACTCTGGACTAGGTATTTGTAGCGTACTGCAGTTGTACTGCACTCTGAACAATCTTTTTTTCATAGAGGTTCTTGAAACATATTCCCTTTAGAATGAGAATATAATATTTTGACGAACTTCACTCTGATCACATGCAGGTGAAAACTTCTCTGGCTACATGATCGTGTCGTTTTGAGTGTTTGTGTGTGTTTGTACTATTTAATCCCTCTCTGTTTCATTTGCTAAACTTCTGTTGGTGTTTTCTATGATAGCTGCTTCTGAGTAAAAACTCACTCCTCAGATTTACGTTATAGATATAGATTCATGATTCATCTTGAGATCAGATAATGAATCTGTGTCCTAAATTGCACCCTATTCCTTATAAAGCCTTATGGGTACAGGTCAAAAGTAGTGCACTGCACATGTATAGTGAATAGGGTGCGATTTGAGAGCCTGATTCTCTCATTCAGAGATAATGTATAGGGAATAAGGTGTCTGATGTTGTTGTCCAGACTGGAACGTCTCCATGTCTTCATGTCTGATGTTGTTGTCCAGACTGGAACGCCTTCATGTCTTCATGTCTGATGATGTTGTCCAGACTGGAACGTCTTCATGTCTGATGTTGTTGTCCAGACTGGAACGTCTTCATCTCTGATGTTGTTGTCCAGACTGGAATGTCTTCATGTCTCCATGTCTGATGTTGTTGTCCAGACTGGAACGTCTCCATGTCTTCATGTCTGATGTTGTTGTCCAGACTGGAACGTCTTCATGTCTGATGTTGTTGTCCACACTGGAACGTATTCATGTCTTCATGTCTGATGTTGTTGTCCAGACTGGAACGTCTTCATGTCTGATGTTGTTGTCCAGACTGGAACGTCTTCATGTCTGATGTTGTTGTCCAGACTGGAACGTCTTCATGTCTTCATGTCTGATGTTGTTGTCCAGACTGGAATGTCTTCATATCTTCATGTCTGATGTTGTTGTCCAGACTGGAACGTCTCCATGTCTTCATGTCTGATGATGTTGTCCAGAATGGAACGTCTTCATGTCTGATGATGTTGTCCAGACTGGAACGTCTTCATGTCTTCATGTCTGATGATGTTGTCCAGACTGGAACGTCTTCATGTCTGATGTTGTTGTCCAGACTGGAACGTCTTCATGTCTGATGTTGTTGTCCAGACTGGAACGTCTTCATGTCTGATGTTGTTGTCCAGACTGGAACGTCTTCATGTCTTCATGTCTGATGTTGTTGTCCAGACTGGAACGTCTTCATGTCTTCATGTCTGATGATGTTGTCCAGACTGGAACGTCTTCATATCTGATGATGTTGTCCAGACTGGAACGTCTTCATGTCTTCATGTCTGATGATGTTGTCCAGACTGGAACGTCTTCATGTCTCCATGTCTGATGATGTTGTCCAGACTGGAACGTGTTCATGTCTTCATGTCTCCATGTCTGATGTTGTTGTCCAGACAGGAATGTCTTCATGTCTGATGATGTTGTCCAGACTGGAACGTCTCCATGTCTGATGTTGTTGTCCAGACTGGAACGTCTCCATGTCTTCATGTCTGATGTTGTTGTCCAGACTGGAACGTCTCCATGTCTTCATGTCTGATGATGTTTTCCAGACTGGAACGTCTTCATGTCTGATGTTGTTGTCCAGACTGGAACGTCTCCATGTCTTCATGTCTGATGTTGTTGTCCAGACTGGAACGTCTCCATGTCTTCATGTCTGATGTTGTTGTCCAGACTGGAACATCTTCATGTCTTCATGTCTGATGTTGTTGTACAGACTGGAACGTCTTCATGTCTGATGTTGTTGTCCAGACTGGAACGTCTCCATGTCTTCATGTCTTCATGTCTGATGATGTTGTTGTCCAGACTGGAACTTCTTCATGTCTCCATGTCTGATGTTGTTGTCCAGACTGGAATGTCTTCATGTCTTCATGTCTGATGATGTTGTCCAGACTGGAACGTCTCCATGTCTTCATCACTGATGTTGTTGTCCAGACTGGAACGTCTTCATGTCTGATGATGTTGTCCAGACTGGAACGTCTTCATGTCTTCATGTCTGATGATGTTGTCCAGACTGGAACGTCTCCATGTCTTCATGTCTGATGATGTTGTCCAGACTGGAACGTCTCCATGTCTTCATGTCTGATGTTGTTGTCCAGACTGGAACATCTTCATGTCTTCATGTCTGATGATGTTGTCCAGACTGGAACGTCTCCATGTCTTCATGTCTGATGATGTTGTCCAGACTGGAACGTCTCCATGTCTTCATGTCTGATGTTGTTGTCCAGACTGGAATGTCTTCATGTCTTCATGTCTGATGATGTTGTCCAGACTGGAATGTCTCCATGTCTGATGTTGTTGTCCAGACTGGAACGTCTCCATGTCTTCATGTCTGATGTTGTTGTCCAGATTGGAACGTCTTCATGTATTCATGTCTGATGTTGTTGTCCAGATTGGAACTTCTCCATGTCTTCATGTCTGATGATGTTGTCCAGACTGGAACGTCTTCATGTCTTCATGTCTGATGATGTTGTCCAGACTGGAATGTCTTCATGTATTCATGTCTGATGTTGTTGTCCAGACTGGAACGTCTCCATGTCTTCATGTCTGATGATGTTGTCCAGACTGGAACTTCTTCGTGTCTGATGTTGTTGTCCAGACTGGAACGTCTTCATGTCTCCATGTCTGATGATGTTGTCCAGAATGGAACGTCTTCATGTCTCCATGTCTGATGATGTTGTCCAGACTGGAACGTCTTCATGTCTGATGTTGTTGTCCAGACTGGAACGTCTCCATGTCTGATGATGTTGTCCAGACTGGAACGTCTTCATATCTCCATGTCTGATGATGTTGTCCAGACTGGAACGTCTTCATGTATTCATGTCTGATGTTGTTGTCCAGACTGGAACGTCTTCATGTCTCCATGTCTGATGATGTTGTCCAGACTGGAACGTCTTCATGTCTGATGTTGTTGTCCAGACTGGAACGTCTTCATGTCTGATGATGTTGTCCAGACTGGAACTTCTTCATGTCTTCATGTCTGATGATGTTGTCCAGACTGGAACGTCTCCATGTCTTCATGTCTGATGTTGTTGTCCAGACTGGAACGTCTCCATGTCTTCATGTCTGATGATGTTGTCCAGACTGGAATGTCTTCATGTCTCCATGTCTGATGATGTTGTCCAGACTGGCACGTCTCCATGTCTTCATGTCTGATGTTGTTGTCCAGACTGGAACTTCTTCATGTCTGATGTTGTTGTCCAGACTGGAACGTCTTCATGTCTCCATGTCTGATGTTGTTGTCCAGACTGGAACGTCTCCATGTCTTCATGTCTGATGATGTTGTCCAGACTGGAACGTATTCATGTCTTCATGTCTGATGTTGTTGTCCAGACTGGAACGTCTTCATGTCTTCATGTCTGATGTTGTTGTCCAGACTGGAACGTCTCCATGTCTTCATGTCTGATGATGTTGTCCAGACTGGAACGTCTTCATGTCTTCATGTCTGATGTTGTTGTCCAGACTGGAACATCTTCATGTCTTCATGTCTGATGATGTTGTCCAGACTGGAACGTCTTCATGTCTCCATGTCTGATGATGTTGTCCAGACTGGAACGTCTTCATGTCTGATGTTGTTGTCCAGACTGGAACGTCTCCATGTCTTCATGTCTGATGATGTTGTCCAGACTGGAACTTCTTCATGTCTGATGTTGTTGTCCAGACTGGAACGTCTTCATGTCTTCATGTCTGATGTTGTTGTCCAGACTGGAATGTCTTCATGTCTCCATGTCTGATGATGTTGTCCAGACTGGAACGTCTCCATGTCTTCATGTCTGATGTTGTTGTCCAGACTGGAACGTCTTCATGTCTCCATGTCTGATGATGTTGTCCAGACTGGAACGTCTTCATGTCTCCTGATGATGTTGTCCAGACTCTTCATGTCTGATGATGTTGTCCAGACTGGAACATCTCCATGTCTTCATGTCTGATGTTGTTGTCCAGACTGGAACGTCTTCATGTCTCCATGTCTGATGATGTTGTCCAGACTGGAACATCTTCATGTCTCCATGTCTGATGATGTTGTCCAGACTGGAACGTCTTCATGTCTGATGATGTTGTTGTCCTGACTGGAACGTCTTCATGTCTCCATGTCTGATGATGTTGTCCAGACTGGAACATCTCCATGTCTTCATGTCTGATGATGTTGTCCAGACTGGAACGTCTTCATGTCTAATGATGTTGTTGTCCTGACTGGAACGTCTTCATGTCTGCTGATGTTGTCCAGACTGGAACGTCTTCATGTCTGATGATGTTGTTGTCCTGACTGGAACGTCTTCATGTCTGATGATGTTGTCCAGACTGGAACGTCTTCATGTCTTTTTCCGTGTCGACAGATTCCCTGTCTTCTGGAGATGATGAAGACCATGATGAAGACTGGGACGATACAGGTAATGGAAATGGTGTGCTCCATCTTTTCATCTTTTAATCTCTTAATCTCTTAATCTCTTCGTCTCTTCATCTCTTCATTCATTCTTCCTGATGTCAGTAGATGTTGAACTGAAAGCCATAATGTAATACACACTGATAATGTAATAAATATGATGCATTACGTAATAATGTTTTTGCACCTAATGTAATCATTATTACATTACAAATTGGGTAAAAAATATTTTTAAATGATAACAACCTAAAATCACTCGTTTGAGTCACACACTTGAGGGAAGCCTTGCATCTGCATCAATGGGCCACAACAGACTCTCACTTTAATTCTGACCTAAGAAACGACGACAAACAAAGACCTAACAAATAAAAACTTGAAGAAATACCTTGCAGTCATGTGATTATCCAAGTTGTAATGATTACCAACATATTCCACAGGAGTTTCACTTCTCCTTATCCCAGGAATGACCAGGACACTTTGACCTTTCAGAGTGCAGATGGAAACCAGACTGTTATTCACCAGGACACTTTGACCTTTCAGAGTGCAGATGGAAACCAGACTGTTATTCACCAGGACACTTTGACCTTTCAGAGTGCAGATGGAACCAGACTGTTATTCACCAGGACACTTTGACCTTTCAGAGTGCAGATGGAACCATGACAGGCAGACAGACTGACTGATTCACTCACTTACACACACACTCACACTTAACCCATCGATCCAAGGCCAAAATCGGAATTTTTCCTTACTTTAATTTTTCTACCATTACAGTCCTCTTATAAGCCTCACACACTGGACCCACTCCAGTTAGCCTACCTCTCCAACAGATCCACTGAAGGTGCCATGTCCATCACGATTCACACGGCCGTAACACATCTGGACAAGAGGAACACCTATGTGAGAATGCTGTTCATTGACGACAGTTCAACATTCAACACTATTGTTCCCTCCAAACTCAACACCAAGCTCAGAGCCCTGGGTCTGGACACCAAGCTCAGAGCCCTGGGTCTGGACATCACCCTCTGAAACTGGATCCTGGACTTTCTGACGGGCAGGCCACCACAGGCTATGACGATTAGCAACAACACGACCTCCACAATGACGCATAACACAGGGGCCCCCCAGGGGTGTGTCCCCAGCCCCTCCCTGTTCACCCATGTGTTCTGTCCATGACCACAAGGCCCTCCAGTGGGTGGTGAAGACGGTCCAGTACATCTCTGGGACCTTGTTCCCACGCATCCAGGACATCTACTGGGGAAACGTTGCCTGAGGAAGGCCTGCAACATCATCAAAGACCCCACATACCCCAACCACGAGCTGTTCACTCACTTACCGTTGGGCATACATTTTTGGGTCATGATGTCTGATACCAACAGGTTCAGAGACAGTTTCTATCTACAAACCATAAGACTGTATCAGAGCATGAGGTCTGATACCAACAGGCTCAGAGACAGTTTCTATCTACAAACCATCAGACTGTTGAACACTTGAACTGACCACCTGCTCTGATTCTCTGAACTTTAGCACACAGACATGCAATCACACACACACACACATTCATAGTACACACAGACCCACACAGACACACACATGTACACACACACACACACACGTATATTCATACTACACACACACGTACATTCATACTACACACACACATACATTCAGACACACACACACACACACACACACGTACACACACACATGTACACACACACACACACACACGTACACACACACACACACACACACACACACACACGTACACACACACACACACACACACACACACACACACACACACACACACACACACACACACACACACACACACACACACATTCATACTACACACACATGTACACACACATTCATACTACACACACACACACACACACACACATGTACACGTACACACACACACATGTACACGTACACACACACACACACACACACACACACACACACACACATGTACACACACACACACACACACACACACACACACACACACACACACACACACACACACGTACACACACACACACACACACGTACACACACACACACGTACACACACACACACGTACACACACACACACGTACACACACACACACACCACAACTGCTGCTACCAGTCTCTTATTATGATACTGCACAATTTATACACAATCCCCCCTTTCCCCAAAACATATGTAATATACTATACATGGTGCCTTCCTGTATAATATACTGATGCTACAATGTTCTGTTTTACTGAGACTTTATGTTCCTATTGTTAAACTTGATCATTGTTGTTGCATTGGGGAGAATCAACCAGCAGTGATCATTTGGTTGTGTCCACTGCGTATTCTGTAGATCTGACAGAATCTACACAACTAGAATCCACACAACTAGACCGTATGGACGTTTAACAGCGTTTCCTTCTCGGGTCAACCAGTACAAGAAACATTTCAACGCAAAGTTGTGTTCTGGTATTGTGTCGATATCACAACTCTCTGGGAATGTTTTATCCGCAATATCTAAATTTGTCTTAATCCAAATGATCTTCCTGTTTATATCTGCTGGGAAACGTGAGCTTTCCAAAATTAGTCCACTGGTTTAATAAGCTGTCCAGTTACATTACCTTAGTAATGTGAAATGGGAATGTGGTGTGTAGCTATTACTGCAACATGCAAGGTTGGGGTGAATTCCTCAAATTCAATTCTAATTCAGCTCTCGCTCCCTGTAAATTCCAGGTCAGTCTTTGAATTCAGAGATTAAAACTATAAAATTCCAATTCAATTCCAAAGATTAAATTATTTTACAATTCCAATTATTATTTTTAGGTTGTTATTACATTATTGGTTCAAGTTATTATGCTGTTTGTAGATGGGGCCTGTCTGGGGCCTGTCTGGGGCCTGTCTGGGTCCTGTCTGGGTCCTGTCTGGGGCCTGTCTGGGCCTGTCTGGGTCCTGTCTGGGGCCTGTCTGGGGCCTGTCTGGGTCCTGTCTGGGTCCTGTCTGGGTCCTGTCTGGGTCCTGTCTGGGTCCTGTCTGGGTCCTGTCTGGGTCCTGTCTGGGTCCTGTCTGGGTCCTGTCTGGGTCCTGTCTGGGGCCTGTCTGGGGCCTGTCTGGGTCCTGTCTGGGTCCTGTCTGGGTCCTGTCTGGGTCCTGTCTGGGTCCTGTCTGGGGCCTGTCTGGGTCCTGTCTGGGTCCTGTCTGGGTCCTGTCTGGGTCCTGTCTGGGGCCTGTCTGGGGCCTGTCTGGGGCCTGTCTGGGTCCTGTCTGGGTCCTGTCTGGGTCCTGTCTGGGGCCTGTCTGGGGCCTGTCTGGGGCCTGTCTGGGTCCTGTCTGGGTCCTGTCTGGGGCCTGTCTGGGTCCTGTCTGGGCCTGTCTGGGGCCTGTCTGGGTCCTGTCTGGGGCCTGTCTGGGTCCTGTCTGGGGCCTGTCTGGGGCCTGTCTGGGGCCTGTCTGGGTCCTGTCTGGGGCCTGTCTGGGGCCTGTCTGGGGCCTGTCTGGGTCCTGTCCTGTCTGGGTCCTGTCTGGGGCCTGTCTGTCTGGGTCCTGTCTGGGGCCTGTCTGGGGCCTGTCTGGGGCCTGTCTGGGTCCTGTCTGGGGCCTGTCTGGGGCCTGTCTGGGGCCTGTCTGGGTCCTGTCTGGGGCCTGTCTGGGGCCTGTCTGGGTCCTGTCTGGGTCCTGTCTGGGGCCTGTCTGGGTCCTGTCTGGGGCCTTTCTGGGGCCTGTCTGGGTCCTTTCTGGGGCCTGTCTGGGGCCTGTCTGGGGCCTGTCTGGGTCCTGTCTGGGGCCTGTCTGGGGCCTGTCTGGGTCCTGTCTGACACGTTACTCATCAGTCGGGTTCAAAATCCAATAATTATTAGCAGGTATTACAATATAATTTGCTACATGGTTACAGCAGGGGACAGAGAGGGGACAGAGAGGTTAAACCCCCTACGTAGCAGGGGACAGAGAGGTTAAACCCCCTACGTAGCAGGGGACAGAGAGGTTAAACCCCCAAGTAGCAGGGGACAGAGAGGTTAAACCCCCAAGTAGCAGGGGACAGAGAGGTTAAACCCCCTACGTAGCAGGGGACAGAGAGGTTAAACCCCCTACGTAGCAGGGGACAGAGAGGTTAACCCCCTACGTAGCAGGGGACAGAGAGGTTAAACCCCCTACGTAGCAGGGGACAGAGAGGTTAACCCCCTACGTAGCAGGGGACAGAGAGGTTAAACCCCCTACGTAGCAGGAGACAGAGAGGTTAAACCCCCCACGTAGCAGGGGACAGAGAGGTTAAACCCCCTACGTAGCAGGGGACAGAGAGGTTAAACCCCCTACGTAGCAGGGGACAGAGAGGTTAAACCCCCCCACGTAGCAGGGGACAGAGCGGTTAAACCCCCTACGTAGCAGGGGACAGAGAGGTTAATCCCCCACGTTTCAGGGGACAGAGAGGTTAAACCCCCACGTAGCAGGGGACAGAGAGGTTAAACCCCCACGAGCAGCAGGGGACAGAGAGGTTAAATCCCCTACGTAGCAGGGGACAGAGAGGTTAAACCCCAAGTAGCAGGGGACAGAGAGGTTAAACCCCCAAGTAGCAGGGGACAGAGAGGTTAAACCCCCAAGTAGCAGGGGACAGAGAGGTTAAACCCCCTACGTAGCAGGGGACAGAGAGGTTAAACCCCCTACGTAGCAGGGGACAGAGAGGTTAAACCCCCAAGTAGCAGGGGACAGAGAGGTTAAACCCCCAAGTAGCAGGGGACAGAGAGGTTAAACCCCCAAGTAGCAGGGGACAGAGAGGTTAAACCCCCAAGTAGCAGGGGACAGAGAGGTTAAACCCCCTACGTAGCAGGCAGACACACTCTACTCTAATGCCTTTTTTGTTTTGAAAGAGAGAGAGGGTTTGTGGTTTTTAGTCACCATTTTTAGTCACCAACTTAATGAGTGGTTAGGGTTGGATCAGTCTGCTGTGGGGAGAAATGAGCTCATACCATACCCTGTAGAATAACTCTGCTGTTTTACCCTTGGTCAAGAAGACAGAGCTCTCACACAGAGAGAGGAGGCAGCCAGCCTCAAAGTAGCCTGCAATACATTACAGGTCACAGTATGTCAATGAAACTGGAATAATCACAGCTGTCTGTGTGGCTGTGTGTCTGTGTGTCTGTGTGTCTGTCTGTCTGTCTGTCTGTCTGTCTGTCTGTCTGTCTGTCTGTCTGTCTGTCTCTGTCTGTCTGTCTCTGTCTGTCTCTGTCTGTCTGTCTGTCTGTCTCTGTCTGTCTCTGTCTGTCTGTCTCTGTCTGTGTGTCTGTCTGTGTGTCTGTCTGTCTGTCTGTCTGTCTGTCTGACTGTCTGTCTGTCTGTCTCTGTCTGTCTGTCTCTGTCTGTCTGTCTGTCTGTCTCTGTCTGTCTGTCTCTGTCTGTCTGTCTGGCTGTCTGTCTGTCTGTCTGTCTGGCTGTCTGTCTGTCTGTCTGTCTGTCTGTCTGTCTGTCTGTCTGTCTGTCTGTCTGTCTGTCTGTCTGGCTGGCTGTCTGTCTGTCTGTCTGGCTGTCTGTGTGACGTGTCACACACTACACACTACACACTACACACTACAGGCCACACACACACACTACACACTACAGGCCACACACTACACACTACAGGCCACACACTACACACTACACACTACAGGCCACACACTACACACTACACACTACACACTACAGGGTTAGATCTGTGTTCCTAAACTATGTTAACAGGGTTAGATCCGTGGTGATGAGCTATGCAGCATTGCTGGTGCGCAGGGCAGCGCTAAGCTACCGTTGGGGCACCACTGGGCCGTCTCTGTTTGTCTAGGGCCCCGAGGGGCCAGGGGCAGCATGCAGAGCTCCCTGTAATCTGAATCAGAACTGCCAGTGTTGCTGCTCCTCTCAACTCTGCTCCTCTCTCAGCCCCCCCCAACTCTGCTCCTCTCTCAGGCTCCCTCAACTCTGCTCCTCTCTCAGCCCCCCCCCAACTCTGCTCCTCTCTCAGGCTCCCCCCAACTCTGCTCCTCTCTCAGGCTCCCCCAACTCTGCTCCTCTCTCAGGCCCCCAACTCTGCTCCACTCTCAGGCTCCCCCAACTCTGCTCCTCTCTCAGCTCCCCCCCCAACTCTGCTCCACTCTCAGCCCCTCCCCCAACTCTGCTCCTCTCTCAGCCCCCCAACTCTGCTCCTCTCTCAGGCTCCCCCTAACTCTGCTCCTCTCTCAGGCTCCCCCAACTCTGCTCCTCTCTCAGGCTCCCCCCAACTCTGCTCCTCTCTCAGCCCCCTCCCAACTCTGCTCCTCTCTCAGCCCCCAACTCTGCTCCTCTCTCAGGCTCCCCCAACTCTGCTCCACTCTCAGCCCCCCAACTCTGCTCCTCTCTCAGCCCCCCAACTCTGCTCCTCTCTCAGCCCCCCCCAACTCTGCTCCTCTCTCAGCCCCCCCCAACTCTGCTCCACTCTCAGCCCCCCCAACTCTGCTCCTCTCTCAGCCCCCCCAACTCTGCTCCTCTCTCAGCCCCCAACTCTGCTCCTCTCTCAGCCCCCCAACTCTGCTCCTCTCTCAGGCCCCCCAACTCTGCTCCACTCTCAGCCCCCCACAACTCTGCTCCTCTCTCAGGCTCCCCCAACTCTGCTCCACTCTCAGCCCCCCCAACTCTGCTCCTCTCTCAGGCCCCCCAACTCTGCTCCACTCTCAGGCTCCCCCCAACTCTGCTCCTCTCTCAGCCCCCCCCAACTCTGCACCTCTCTCAGGCCCCCAACTCTGCTCCTCTCTCAGCCCCCCCAACTCTGCACCTCTCTCAGCCCCCCCAACTCTGCTCCTCTCTCAGCCCCCCCAACTCTGCTCCTCTCTCAGCCCCCAACTCTGCTCCTCTCTCAGCCCCCCAACTCTGCTCCTCTCTCAGCCCCCCCCAACTCTGCTCCTCTCTCAGCCCCCCAACTCTGCTCCCTCTCAGCCTCCCCCCCCAACTCTGCTCCTCTCTCAGCCCCCCCCCCCAACTCTGCTCCTCTCTCAGCCCCCCCCAACTCTGCTCCTCTCTCAGCCCCCCCCAACTCTGCTCCACTCTCAGCCCCCCCTGCAACTCTGCTCCTCTCTCAGGCTCCCCCAACTCTGCTCCACTCTCAGCCCCCCCCCCAACTCTGCTCCTCTCTCAGGCTCCCCCCAACTCTGCTCCCTCTCAGCCCCCCAACTCTGCTCCTCTCTCAGCCCCCCCAACTCTGCTCCTCTCTCAGGCTCCCCAACTCTGCTCCTCTCTCAGCCCCCCCCAACTCTGCACCTCTCTCAGCCCCCCAACTCTGCTCCTCTCTCAGCCCCCCAACTCTGCTCCTCTCTCAGCCTCCCCCAACTCTGCTCCTCTCTCAGCCCCCCAACTCTGCTCCTCTCTCAGCCCCCCCAACTATGCTCCTCTCTCAGCCCCCAACTCTGCTCCTCTCTCAGCCCCCCAACTCTGCTCAGCTCTCTCAGCCCCCTCCCCCAACTCTGCTCCACTCTCAGCCCCCCTCCCCCAACTCTGCTCCTCTCTCAGCCCCCCAACTCTGCTCCACTCTCAGCCCCCCCAACTCTGCTCCACTCTCAGCCCCCCCCAACTCTGCTCCTCTCTCAGCCCCCCCAACTCTGCTCCTCTCTCAGCCCCCCAACTCTGCTCCTCTCTCAGCCCCCCCCAACTCTGCTCCACTCTCAGCCCCCTCCCCCAACCCCCCAACTCTGCTCTCTCAGCTCCCCCAAACTCTGCTCCTCTCTCAGCCTCCCCCCAACTCTGCTCCTCTCTCAGCCCCCCCCAACTCTGCTCCTCTCTCAGCCCCCCCAACTCTGCTCCTCTCTCAGCCCCCCAACTCTGCTCCTCTCTCAGCCCCCCAACTCTGCTCCTCTCTCAGCCCCCCCAACTCTGCTCCTCTCTCAGCCCCCCAACTCTGCTCCTCTCTCAGCCCCCCAACTCTGCTCCTCTCTCAGCCCCCAACTCTGCTCCGCTCTCAGCCCCCCAACTCTGCTCCTCTCTCAGGCCCCCCAACTCTGCTCCTCTCTCAGGCCGCCCCCAACTCTGCTCCTCTCTCAGCCCCCCCAACTCTGCTCCTCTCTCAGCCCCCCAACTCTGCTCCTCTCTCAGCCCCCAACTCTGCTCCTCTCTCAGCCCCCCCAACTCTGCTCCTCTCTCAGCCCCCCTCCCCCAACTCTGCTCCACTCTCAGCCCCCCTCCCCCAACTCTGCTCCACTCTCAGCCCCCCCAACTCTGCTCCACTCTCAGCCCCCCAACTCTGCTCCTCTCTCAGCCCCCCCCCAACTCTGCTCCTCTCTCAGCCCCCCCCAACTCTGCTCCTCTCTCAGCCCCCCAACTCTGCTCCTCTCTCAGCCCCCCCAACTCTGCTCCACTCTCAGCCCCCCCTCCCCCAACTCTGCTCCTCTCTCAGCCCCCCAAACTCTGCTCCTCTCTCAGCCCCCCCCAACTCTGCTCCTCTCTCAGCCCCCCAACTCTGCTCCTCTCTCAGGCTCCCTCAACTCTGCTCCTCTCTCAGCCCCCCCAACTCTGCTCCTCTCTCAGGCCCCCCCAACTCTGCTCCTCTCTCAGGCTCCCCCAACTCTGCTCCTCTCTCAGGCCCCCCCAACTCTGCTCCTCTCTCAGCCCCCCAACTCTGCTCCTCTATCTGAGCCCTGTTACACTGCCCCCTGTTACACTGCCCCCTGTTACACTGCTGTTACACTGCCCCCTGTTACACTGCCCCTGTTACCCTGCCCCCTGTTACACCCCCTGTTACACTGCCCCCTGTTACCTGCCCCCTGTTACACTGCCCCCTGTTACACTGCTCCCTGTTACACTGCCCCCTGTTACACTGCCCCTGTTACACTGCCCCCTGTTACACTGCTGTTACACTGCCCCCTGTTACACTGCTGTTACACTGCCCCCTGTTACACTGCTGTTACACTGCCCCTGTTACACTGCTGTTACACTGCCCCTGTTACACTGCCCCTGTTACACTGCTGTTACACTGCCCCATGTTACACTGCCCCCTGTTACACTGCCCCATGTTACACTGCCCCCTGTTACACTGCCCCCTGTTACACTGCTGTTACACTGCCCCCTGTTACACTGCCCCTGTTACACTGCTGTTACACTGCCCCTGTTACACTGCCCCCTGTTACACTGCTGTTACACTGCCCCATGTTACACTGCCCCCTGTTACACTGCCCCATGTTACACTGCCCCCTGTTACACTGCCCCCTGTTACACTGCTGTTACCCTGCCCCTGTTACACTGCCCCCTGTTACACTGCTGTTACACTGCCCCCTGTTACACTGCCCCCTGTTACACTGCTGTTACACTGCCCCCTGTTACACTGCCCCCTGTTACACTGCTGTTACACTGCCCCTGTTACACTGCCCCCTGTTACACTGCCCCTGTTACACTGCCCCCTGTTACACTGCTGTTACACTGCCCCATGTTTCAGCTGATATTACCATAGCACATACAGTAGGATACTGTACATACCAGTACCAGTCAAAAGTCTGTACACACCTACTCATTCAAATGTTTTTCTCTATTTTTATTATTTTCCACGCTGTAGAATAATAGTGAAGACATCAAAACTATGAAATAACACATATGGAATCATGTAGTAAACAAAAGGATATTAATCAAATCAAAATAGATTTTATATTTGAGATTCTTCAAATATTCCCTCTTTGCCTTGATGACAGCTTTGCACACTCTTGGCATTCTCTCAACCAGCTTCACCTGGAATGCACCAACAGTCTTGAAGGAGTTCCCACATATGCTGAGCACTTGTTGGCTGCTTTTCCTTCACTCAGCGGTCCAACTCATCCCAAACCATCTCAACTGAGTTGAAGTCGGGTAATTGTGGAGGCCAGGTAATCTGATGCAGCAATTTATCACTCTCCTTCTTGGTAAAATAGCCCTTCCACAGCCTGGAGGTGTGTTGGGTCATTGTCCTGTTGAAAAACAAATGATAGTCCCACTAAGCACAAACCAGATAGGATGGTGTATCGCTGCAGAATGATGTGGTAGCCATGCTGGTTAAGTGTGCCTTGAATTCTAAATAAATCACTGACAGTGTCACCAGCAATGCACCCCCACACCATCACACCTCTTCCTCCATGCTTCACGGTGGAAACCACACATGTGGAGACCATCCGTTCACCTTTGTGTTTCACAAAGACATGGAGGTTGGAACCAAAAATCTCACATTTCTACTCATCAGACCAACGGACAGATTTCCACTGGTCTAACGTCCTTTGCTTGTTTCTTGGACCAAGCAAGTCTCTTCTACTTATTGGTGTCCTTTTGTAGTGGTTTCTTTGCAGCCTGATTCACTCAGTCTCCTCTGAACAGTTGATGTTGAGATGTGTCACTTGAACTCTGTGAAGCATTTATTTGGGCTGGTAACTCTAATGAACTTATGCTCTGCATCAGAGGTAACTCTGGGTCTTCCTTTCCTGTGGCGGTCCTCATGAGAGCCAGTTTCATCATAGCACTTGATGGTTTTTTCAACTGCACTTTAAGAAACATTCAAAATTCTTGAGATTTTCCACATTGATTGACCTTCGTGTCTTAAAAGTAATGATGGACTGTCGTTTCTCTTTGCCTATTTGAGCTGTTCTTGCCATAATATGGACCTGATCTTTTACCAAATAGGGCTATCTTCTGTATACCACCCCTACCTTGTCACAACACAACTGTTTCAGACGCATTAAGAAGGAAATAAATTCCACAAATTAACAAGACACACCTGTTAATTGAAATACATTCCAGGTGACTACCTCATGAAGCTGGTTGAGAGAATGCCAAGAGTGTGCAAAGCTGTCATCATGGCAAAGGGTGGCTACTTTGAAGAATCTCAAATATAAAATATATTTTGATTTGTTTAACACTTTTTTTGGTTACTACATGATTCCATATGTGTTATTTCATAGTTTTGATGCCTTCACTATTATTCTACAATGTCAAAAATCGTACAAATAAAGAATAACCCTGGAATGAGTAGTTGTGTCCAATCTTTTGACTGGTACTGTATGTACACAGAAAACAAGTGTGCAGAAAGAAATCATGAATTTTCAGTCAAAAAAATTCAAATGTCAGAAACACAAGTATAAATTAATCTTGAACAACACCATAATTGAACACACAAAACATTTCTCATAACTTGGTCTGACCATATCTGTATCTGGAGTGGGGGAGGAGGAGGAGAGAGAGGATTGGAGGAGAGAGAGAGGATTGGAGGAGAGGTAGACCTCATTATGAACTCAGAGTTTTTATGTGTATGTGTGTGTGTGTGTGTGTGTGTGTGTGTGTGTGTGTGTGTGTGTGTGTGTGTGTGTGTGTGTGTGTGTGTGTGTGTGTGTGTGTGTGTGTGTGTAAGAAGAGTATAATTAACTGGGTGAAATACCACAGTGTGCATCACAGCAGCAATATTTGTTCGTCTGTTCGAGGATCGGACCAAGATGCGGCGTGGTTCATGATGATTTCAATAACAAAAGCACTGAACACTATGAAATACAAAAACAATAAACGAATACGTGAAATAACAAAACCGAAACAGTACCGTGTGGTGAAAAACACAGACACGGAAACAAACACTCACAAACCAACAGTGAAACCCAGGCTACCTAAGTATGATTCTCAATCAGAGACAACTAACGACACCTGCCTCTGATTGAGAACCATACTAGGCCCGAAACAGAAACCAAACATAGAAACACAAAACATAGACTGCCCACCCCAACTCACACCCTGACCATACTAAATAAATACAAAACAAAGGAAATAAAGGTCAGAACGTGACAAAACACATACATACAACTCATGTTTATTTATTTTCCCATTTGCACATTGTTACAACACTGTATATAGACATAACATGACATTTGAAATGTCTTTATTATTTTGGAACTTCTGTGAGTTTAATGTTTACTGTTCATTTTTATTGTTTATTTCACTTGTGTTTATTATCTATTTCACCTGCTTTGGCAATGTTAACACATGTTTCCCATGCCAATAAAAACCTTGAATTGAATTGAATTGAGTGGAGATGAGAGAGTGGAGTGGAGGGAGGGAGGGAGGGGGGGAGGGAGGGAGGGAGGGAGGAAGGGAGGGAGAGAAGGGGTAAAGAAGCAGTGAAGGACTGGTGAAGATTTCCCTTTTAAGGTGGCATTGCTTGTGTGTGTGTGTGTGTGTGTGTGTGTGTGTGTGTGTGTGTGTGTGTGTGTGTGTGTGTGTGTGTGTGTGTGTGTGTGTGTGTGTGTGTGTGTGTGTGTGTGTGTCAGCTGGTTTCTCTTAGCTGCTGGTCTAGGGTTTACTAATGTGCTCTCTCTGTCTCTCTCTCTCTCTCTCTCTCTCTCTCTCTATGTCTCTCTGTGTGTGTGTGTGTCTCTCAATTCAATATCAATTCAATTTCAATTTAAGGGGCTTTATTGGCATGGGAAACATATGTTTACATTGCCAAGGCATGTGAAGTAGATAATAAACAAAAGTGAAATAAACTATACAAATTAACAGTAAACATTACACTCACAAAAGTTCCTAAAGAATAAAGACATTTCAAATGTCATATTATGTGCACAAAGTTCAAGTACAAAAGGGAAAATGAATGGTGTTTGTTCTTCACTGGTTGCCCTTTTCTTGAGGCAATAGGTCACAAATCTTGCTGTGTAATGCACACTGTGGTATTTCACCCAGTAGATATGGGAGTTGTGCATCAAAATTGGGTTTGTTTTCTAATTCTTTGTGGGTCTGTGTAATCTGAGGGAAATATGTCTCTCTAATATGGTCATACATTTGGCAGGAGGTTAGGAAGTGCAGCTCAGTTTCCACCTCATTTTGTGGGCAGTGAGCACATAGCCTGTCTTCTCTTGAGAGCCAGGTCTGTCTACGGCGGCCTTTCTCAATAGCAAGGCTATGCTCACTGAGTCTGTACATCGTCAAATATTTCCTTAATTTTTGGTCAGTCACAGTGGTCAGGTATTCTGCCGCTGTGTACTCTCTGTTTAGGGCCAAATAGCATTCTAGTTTGCTCTGTTTTTTTGTTGATTCTTTCCAATGTGTCAAGTAATTATCTTTTTGTTTTCTCATGATTTGGTTGGGTCTAATTGGGTTTCTGTCCTGGGGCTCTGTGGTTCTGTTTGTGTTTGTGAACAGAATTCTGCATCTAGAGTCTTAATTTGGTGTTTGTCTCATTTAGTGAATTCTTGGTTGGTGAGCGGACCCCAGACCTCACTGCCATGAAGAGAAATGGGTTCTATAACTGATTCAAGTATTTTTAGCCAGATCCTAATTGGTATGTTGAATTTGATGTTCCTTTTGATGGAGTAGAAGGCCCTTCTTGCCTTCTCTCAGATCGTTCACAGCTTTGTGGAAGTTACCTGTGGTGCTGATGTTTAGGCCAAGGTATGTATCGTTGTTTTGTGTGCTCTAGGGCAATGGTGTCTAGATGGAATTTGTATTTGTGGTCCTGGTGACTGGACCTTTTTTGGAACACCCTTATTTTGGTCTTACTGAGATTTACTGTCAGGGCCCAGGTCTGGCAGAATCTGTGCAGAAGATCTAGGTGCTGCTGTAGACCCTCCTTGGTTGGTGACAGCAGCATCAGATCATAAGCAAATAGTTGACATTTTACTTCAGATTCTAGGAGGGTGAGGCTGGGTGCTGCAGACTGTTCTAGTGCCCTCGCCAATTTTCTCTCTACACTATTTCTCTACTCAATTCAATTCAAAGGGGTTTATTGAAATGGGAAACATACACTTGTCCCCCCTTGCTGCTACAACAGCCTCCACACTTCTGGGAAGGCTGTTTCCACTCGATGTTGGAACATTGCTGCTACAACAGCCTCCACTCTTCTGGTAAGGCTGTTTCCACTCGATGTTGGAACATTGCTTCTATAACAGCCTCCACTCTTCTGGGAAGGCTTTCCACTAGATGTTGGAACATTGCTGCTATAACAGTCTCCACTCTTCTGGGAAGGCTTTCCACTAGATGTTGGAACATTGCTGCTATAACAGCCTCCACTCTTCTGGGAAGGCTTTCCACTAGATGTTGGAACATTGCTGCTATAACAGCCTCCACTCTTCTGGGAAGGCTTTCCACTAGACGTTGGAACATTGCTGCTATAACAGCCTCCACTCTTCTGGGAAGGCTTTCCACTAGACGTTGGAACATTGCTGCTATAACAGCCTCCACTCTTCTGGGAAGGCTTTCCACTAGACGTTGGAACATTGCTGCTATAACAGCCTCCACTCTTCTGGGAAGGCTTTCCACTAGACGTTGGAACATTGCTGCTATAACAGCCTCCACTCTTCTGGGAAGGCTTTCCACTAGACGTTGGAACATTGCTGCTATAACAGCCTCCACTCTTCTGGGAAGGCTTTCCACTAGACGTTGGAACATTGCTGCTATAACAGCCTCCACTCTTCTGGGAAGGCTTTCCACTAGACGTTGGAACATTGCTGCTATAACAGCCTCCACTCTTCTGGGAAGGCTTTCCACTCGATGTTGGAACATTGCAGCGGGGACTTGTTTCCATTCAGCCACCAGAGCATTAGTGAGGTTGGGCACTGATGTTGGGCCTGGATTAGGCCTGGCTCACAGTCGGTGTTCCAATTCATCTCTAAGGTGTTCGATGAGGTTGATGTCAGGGCTCTGCTCAGGCCAGTCAAGTTCTTCCACACCGATCTCGACAAAGCATTTCTATATGGACTTTGCTTTGTGCGCAGGGGCATTGTCATACTGAAACAGGAAAGGGCCTTCCTCAAACTGTTGCCATAAAGTTGGAAGAACAGAATCGTCTAGAATGTCATTGTATTCTTAAGCATTAAGATTTCCCTTCACTGGAACCTAGGCCGAACCATGAAAAACAGCCCCAGACCTTTATTCCTCCTCCACCAAACTTTACAGTTGCCACTATGCATTGGGGCAGGTGGCATTCTCCTGGCATCCCCCACATGGTTTATAAACATATTTTATACATAATGTTGCTACTACCATCTCTTATGACCGAAAATAGCTTCTGGACATCAGAACAGCGATTAATCACCACAAACTGGACAGAGATGTTTTCTTTAATGAGTCCGACACAAAGGATATCCTACTCCCAGTCAAAATCCCTGTCATTCGCGTGAAGAAAAGACAGAAATACAGGGGGCGGAGGTCGAATGAGTAAACTGCCTTCACCATCCGTTCTATTGACCAACGAGCAATCACTGGAGAATAAACTAGATGATCTACCAACAGGACATTAAAAACTATAATATCTTGTGTTTCACCAAGACACGGCTGAACGACATCACGTATAATATAGAGCTGACTAGCTACTCCTGCATCAGCAGGACAGAGCAGCTACTGATAAGGGGATGTGTGTCTATTTGTCAGTAACAGCTGGAGCGCGATGTCTAATATTAAAAACCTCATGATAAACTGTAGACTATCTACCAAGAGAGTTTTCACCTGAGGTAGAGTACCTAATGATAAGCTGTAGACCACACTATCTACCAAGAGAGTTCTCATCTATATTATTCATAGCCGTCTATTGACCACCACAGACCGATGCTGGTACTAAGACTGCTATCAACCAACTCTATAAGGCCATAAGCAAAGAAGAAAACGCTCATCCAGAAGCTGCGCTCCTAGTGGCCGGGGACTTTAATGCAGGCAAGAACAAACGTTCTACCAGCATGTCACGTGCAACCAGAGGGGGAAAAAATCTTGACCACCTTTACTTCACACACAGAGACATACAAAGCTCTCCCTCGCCCTCCAAAGCAGGAAGTACCAGTGACTCGCTCAATACGGAAGTGGTCAGATGACGCGGATGCTACACTACAGGGCTGTTTTGCTAGCACAGACTGGAATATGTGCCAGGATTCATCCAATGGTATACCACCTCAGTCACCGGCTTCATCAATAAGTGCATCAACGATGTGGTCCCCACAGTGACAGTACGTACATATCCAAACCAGAAGCCATGGATTACAGGCAACCGAGCTAAAGGCTAGAGCTGCCGCTTTCAAGAAGCGTGACACTAATCCGGACTCTTATAAGAAATCCTGCTATATCCTCAGACGAACCATCAATCAGGCAAAGTGTCAAAACAGGACTAAGAACGAACCCTACTACACAGGCTCTGATGCTCGTCGGATGTGGCACGGCTTGCAAACTATTACTGTCTACAAAGAGATACCCAGCCTGAGCTAGCCAGTGATGCGAGCCTACACGACGAGCAAAATTCCTTTCATGCTCGCTTCGAGACATGTAACACTGAAGCATGCATGGGAGCACCAGCTGTTCCGGACGACTGTGTGATCATTCTCTCCGTAGCCGATGTGAGCCTTTAAACAGGTCAACATTCTCAAGGGTGCAGGGCCAGACAGATTACCAGGATGTGTACTCAAAGCATGCGCGGACCAATTGGCAAGTGTCTTCACTGAAATTTTCAACCTCTACCTGAACGAGTCTGTAATACCTACATGTTTCAAGCAGACCACCATAGTCCCTGTGCCCCAGATCACTAAGGTAACCTGCCTAAATGACTACCGCCCCGTAGCACTCATGCCGGTAGCCATGAAGTGCTTTGAAAGGTTGATCATGACTCCCATCAACACCATCATCCCAGAAACCCTAGACTCAATTCGCATACCGCCCCAGCAAATCCACAGATGACGTAATCTCAATCACACTCCACACTGCCCTTTTCAACCTGGACAAAAGGAACACCTATGTGAGAGTGCTGTTCATTGACTACAGCTCAGCGTTCAACACCATAGTGCCCTCAAAGCTCATCACTACGCTAAGGACCCTGGGACTAAACACCTCCCTTTGCAACTGGATCCTGGACTTCCTGACGGGCCGCCGCGGGGGGTAAGGGTAGGTAACAACACATCTGCCACGCTGATCCTCAACACTGGTGCCCCTTAGGGGTGCGTGCTTAAAAAGTTCTACAGCTGCACCATCGAGAGCATCCTGACCGGTTGCATCACCACCTGGTATGGCAACTACTCGGCATCTGACCGTAAGATGCTACAGAGGGTAATGCGTACTGCCCAGTACATCACTGGGGCCAAGCTTCCTGACATCCAGAACCTCTATACCAGGCGGTGTCAGAGGAAGGCCCAGTACATCACTGGGCCAAGCTTCCTGACATCCAGAACCTATACACCAGGCGGTGTCAGAGGAAGGCCCAGTACATCACTGGGGCCAAGCTTCCTGACATCCAGAACCTATATACTAGGTGGTGTCAGAGAAAGGCCTAAAAAATGTCAAAGACTCCAGTCACCCAAGTCATAGACTGTTCTCTCTGCTACCGCACGGCAAGCGGTACCGGAGCGCCAAGTCTGGGTCCAATAGGCTCCTTAACAGCTTCTACACCCAAGCCATAAAACTGCTGAATAATTAGTAAAATGGCCACCTGGACAAGTTACATTGACACCACCCCCATTCGCTGTTTATTATCTATGCATAGTCACTTTACCCCTACCTACATTTACAAATTACGTCAACTCAGCTGTACCACCCCATATTGACTCGGTACCGGTACCCCCTGTATAAAGCCTTGTTATTGTTATTTTATTGTGTTACTTTTTAATTACATTTTTTACTTTAGTTTATTTCAGAAATATTTTCTTAACTCTATTTCTTGAACTGCATTAATGGTTAAGGGCTTGGAAGGAAGCATTTCACGGTATTTGGCGCTTGTGAAAAATAACATTTGATTGGATTTGTTTGAGATGGTGAAGCGTGATTCATTACTCCAGAGAACGCTGCTCCGGAGTCCAATAGCGGCAAAGTTTACACCATTCCAGCTGACGCTTGGCATTGTGCATTCTTAGACTTGTGTTCAGCTGCTCGGCCATCCAAACCCATTTTATGAAGCTCCTGATTAACAGTTATTGTGCTGACGTTGCTTCCAGAGGCAATTTGAAACTCGGTAGTGAGTGTTGCAACCGAGAACATAAGATTTTTACGCACAATGTGCTTCAGCACTCGGCGGTTTCATTCTGTGTGCTTGTGTTGCCTACCACTTCGTCTAGGAGCCGTTGTTGCTCCTAGACGATTCCAGTTTACAATGACAGCACTTACAGTTGACTGAGGCAATTTGGTGAAATTACTTGTTGGAAAGGTAGCATCCTATGACGGTGCCAAGTTGAAAGTCCCTGAGCTCTTCAGTAAGGCCATTCTACTGCCAATGTTTGTCTATGGAGATGGCATGGCTGTGTGCTGGATTTTATACACCTGTCAGCAACGTGTGCGGCTGAAATAGCCGAATCCACTAATTTGAAGGGGTGTCCACACACTGCTGTATATATAATGCATCTAGTTTATGTGTTGTGTCAACATCTAGCTATTTATATTAATCAGGAAGTTAAATCTGATACACTCAAACAGTCCACGATGACTAACATGCCCTCCTCTCTCTCCTGTCCAATCAGAAGGCCCGTATTGGACCAGACCGGACCGCATGGAGAAGAAGCTCCTCGCTATCCCAGCAGCCAATACCGTCAAATTCCGTTGCGCTGCCGCTGGAAACCCCACGCCCTCCATCCATTGGCTGAAGAATGGGAAGGAGTTTAAGGGTGAACAGAGGATGGGCGGGATCAAGGTGAGTCAGACAACCAATCAGACATTAGTAGTCAGAAGTTAGTCGACAGAGGTATACAGAGTTCTTACCAAGGAGGCATCCCAAATAGCACCCTATTCCCTACACAGTGCACTACTTTTGACCAAGGCCCTATAGAGCAGTACTTTAAGCCCTACGGACCTTGTCAAAAGTAGTGCACTATATAAGATATATGAGTATTAAATAGGCTGTTTGAGAATGTTTGAATCCTAAGCAACCTGCATACACATAGCTTGAAGTACAATAGACCAACATAGCTCCTGTAGTTGGTCAAAGCTGTGTGCTAGAAAACCTTGGTAGGGCATGGGTGGAGTAGGCATTGTGTTGCTCATGTGAATTTCCTTGATTCTTCAGCTTCAGACCAATGCCTACTTCTCACTTAAACATAGTTTTTCATTTTTCATTTCCATGGTTTTTAGAATGTCATTTTCTGTTAGAGGAACTGCACACACTGATTAGTTTTTTTGGTCTCCTCAAGAAATCCTGGCAGCCATGACAGATGCCAAACGCGAGTTGGCTTGTGGGTGGGGTTAGCTTGTGGGTGGGGTTAGCTTGTGGGTGGGGTTAGCTTGTGGGTGGGGTTTGATGTGAGTGTTTTTTGGGTGTGTCCTTTCCACCACCACACATCCATCTGTCAGAACCTTGCAGCTGTTTCCTCAATCACAAAAAGCAAACCTCCTGCAGGTTGAGGTCCATAACTACAGGCAGATTGTATGCTGAGATGCCAAAGGAAGCTTTGAATAGGTCCGTAGCCTACAGAGTAATAACACAATAAGGTATTAGCTAAATGTATGTACACTAAACAAAAATATGAACGCAACATATAAAGTGTTGGTTTAATAATGAGCTGAAATATAAGATCCCAGAAATGTTCCATACGCACAAAAAGCTTATTTGTCTTACATGTGGTGCACGAATGTGTTTAGTTCCCTGCTAGTGAGAATGTATCCTTTGACAAGATAATCCATCCACCTGACAGGTGTGGCATATCAAGAAGCTGATTAAACAGCATGATTATTACACAAGTGCACCTTGTGCTGGGGACAATAAAATGCCCCTCTAAAATGTGCAGTTTTGTTTTGAGGCAGTGTGCAATTGGAATGCTGATTGCAAGAATGTCCCCCAGAGCTGTTGCCAGATAATTTAATGTTAATTTCTCTACCATAAGCCGCCTTCAACATTGTTTTAGAGAATTTGGCAGTACGTCCAAACGGCCTCACAACCGTATACCACGTGTATGGCGTTGTGTCGGCGAGTGGTTTTCTGATGTCAACGTTGTGAACAGACTGTCCCATGGTGGCAGTGGAGTTTTGGTATGGGCAGGCATAAGCTACGGACAACGAAAACAGAGTTGCATTTTATCGATCGCAATTTGAATGCACAAAGAAACCAGAAAGGAAATCCTACGGCCCATTGTCGTGCCATTCATCCGCTGCCATGCACGGCTCGATGTCTCAAGGATCTGGACACCATTTCTGGAAACTGAAAATGTCTTGGCCTGCATACTCACCAGACATGTTTGGGATGCTCTGGATCGATTTGTAGGACAGCGCATTTCCAGTTCCTGCCGATATCCAGCAACTTCGCACAGCCACTGCAGAGTGGAACAACATTCCACAGGCCACAATCAACAGCCGGATCAATCAACAGCCTGATCAATCAACAGCCTGATCAATCAACAGCCTGATCAATCAACAGCCTGATCAATCAACAGCCTGATCAACCAACAGCCTGATCAACCAACAACCTGATCAATCAACAGCCTGATCAACCAACAGCCTGATCAATCAACAGCCTGATCAATCAACAGCCTGATCAACCAACAGCCTGATCAATCAACAGCCTGATCAACCAACAGCCTGATCAATCAACAGCCTGATCAATCAACAGCCTGATCAACTCTATACGAAGGAGATGGGTCGTGCTGCATGAGGCAAATGGAGGTCACACCAGATACTGACTGGTTTTCTGATCCACACCAGATACTGACTGGTTTTCTGATCCACACCAGATACTGACTGGTTTTCTGATCCACACCAGATACTGACTGGTTTTCTGATCCACACCAGATACTGACTGGTTTTCTGATCCACACCAGATACTGACTGGTTTTCTGATCCACACCAGATACTGACTGGTTTTCTGATCCACACCAGATACTGACTGGTTTTCTGATCCACACCAGATACTGACTGGTTTTCTGATCCACACCAGATACTGACTGGTTTTCTGATCCACACCCCTAATTGTTTTTAAGGAGTCTGTGATCACCAGATGCATATCTGTATTCCCAGTGAAATCCATATTCTAAGGCCTATTTCATGTATTTCAATGTATTGATTTCCTTACCACAATCTTTGAAATTGTTGCATGTTGAGTTGATATTTTTAATTATAAAAGACAGCATTAGAGGAAGGGAGGAAAGGACAACTAATGAAGTAATATATATAATTACAAGGAACTGGAACATAGGAGTCAAAAGCCCCAGATTAGGAATCAATAAGGTGGAAATAGAAACAAAAGGACATAGGTGGGGGACTGCAGGTGTGTTGGATGATGCCCGAATGTTTGTGTGATTGGAAAAGTGTGATGAGTTGACTTTTGCTACAAAACACCCTTATTCTAAAATGGATTAAATAAAGACATTTCCTCTACACAGAATACGCCATAATGACAAAGCAAAAACAGGTTTTTCGAAATTATTATTTAAAACTGAAATACCTTACATCATTTAAAACTGAAAAACCTTACATAAGTGTTTATTCATTTATTTATCTCACATTTATTTAACCAGGTAGGCCAGTTGAGAACAAGTTCTCTTTTACTACTGTGTCCTTGCAAAGCAGTGCGACAAAAAACAACACAGAATTACACATAGGATAAACAAAAGTACAGTCAATAACACAATATGTAAATATGTATACAGTGTAATGGAGTAAGATGGTAAGATGGTAAGGCAATAAATAGGCCATAGTAGCGAGGTAATTACAATTTAGCAAATTAACACTGAAGTCATAGATGTGCAGATGATGATGTGCAAGTAGAAATACTGGTGTGCAAAAGAGTGAAAAGTAAATAAAAACAATATGGAGATGAGGTAGGTAGATTGGGTGGGCTATTTACAGATGGTCTATGTACAGCTGCAGCGATCGGTAAGCTGCTCAAATAGCTGATGTTTAAAGTTAGAGAGGGAGATATAGGTCTCCAACTTCAGCGATTTTTGCAATTCGTTCCAGTCACTGGCAGCAGAGAAATGGAAGGAAAGGCGGCCAAATGAGGTGTTGGCTTTGGGGATGATCAGTGAGATATACCTGCTGGAGCGAGTGCTACAGCTGGGTGTTGCTATGGTGACCTGTGAGCTGAGATAAGGAGGAGCTTTTCCTAGCAAAGACTTATAGATGACCTGGAGCCAGTGGGTCTGGCGACGAATATGTAGCGAGGGCCAGCCGACTAGAGCATACAGGTCGCAGTGGTGGGTGGTATATGTGTGCTTTGCTTACAAAACGGATGGTACTGTGATAGACTGCATCCAGTTTGCTGAGTAGAGTGTTGGAGGCTATTTTGTAAATGACTTCGCCGAAGTCGAGGATTGGTAGGATAGTCAGTTTTACGAGGGAATGTTTGGCAGCGTGAGTGACGGAGGCTTTGTTGCGAAATAGGAAGCCGATTCTAGATTTAATTTTGGATTGGAGATGCTTAATACGAGTCTGGAAGGAGAGTTTACAGTCTAGCCAGACACCTAGGTACTTATAGATGTCCACATATTCTAAGTCAGAACCATCCAGGGTGGTGATGCTAGTCGGGCAGGCGGGTGCGGGCAGTGATCGGTTGAAAAGCATGCATTTAGTTTTCCTAGCGTTTAAGAGCAGTTGGAGGCCACAGAAGGAGAGTTGTATGGCATTGAAGCTCATTTGGAGGTTTGTTAACACAGTGTCCAAAGAAGGGCCAGTTGTATATAGAATGGTGTCGTCTGCATAGAGGTGGATCAAGGAATCACCCGCAGCAAGAGCAACATCATTGATATATACAGAGAAAAGAGTCGGCCTGAGAATTGAACCCTGTGGTACCCCCATAGAGTCTGCCAGAGGTCCGGACAACAGGCCCTCCGATTTGACATACTGAACTCTATCTGAGAAGTAGATCGTGAATCAGGCGAGGCAGTCATTTGAGAAACCAAGGCTGTTGAGTCTGCCGATAAGAATACGGTGATTGACAGAGTCGAAAGCCTTGGCCAGGTCAATGAAGACGGCTGTACAGTACTGTCTTTTATTGATGTCGGTTATGATATCGTTTAGTACCTTGAGCGTGGCTGAGGTGCACCCGTGACCAGCCCGGAATCCGGATTGCACAGCGGAGAATGTATGGTGGGATTTGAAATGGTCAGTGATCTGTTTGTTCACTTGGCTTTCGAAGACTTGGCTTTCGAAGACTTTAGAAAGGCAGGGCAGGATGGATGTAACAGTTTGGGTCTAGAGTGTCAATTTGGGTCTAGAGTGTCTCCTCCTTTGAAGAGGGGGATGACCGTGGCAGCATTCCAATCTTTGGGAATCTCGGACGATACGAAAGAGAGGTTGAACAGACTAGTAATAGGGGTTGCAACATTGACGGCGGATCATTTTATAAAGAGAGGGTCCAGATTGTCTAGCCCAGCTGATTTGTACGGGTCCAGGTTTTGCCGCTCTTTCAGAACATCAGCTATCTGGATTTGGGTGAAGGAGAAGCAGGGGAGGCTTGGGTAAGTAGCTGTGGGGGGTGCAGAGCTGTGGCCGTGGTTTGGGTAGGCAGGAGGAAAGCCTGGCCAGCCGTAGAGAAATGCTTATTGAAACTCTCGATTATTGTGGATTTATCGTTGGTGACAGTGTTTCCTAGCCTCGGTGCAGTGGGCAGCTGGGAGTTAGAGCTACAGGATGCAAATATCTGTTTGAAAAAGCTAGACTTTGCTTTCCTAACTGACTGTGTGTATTGGTTCCTGGCTTCCCTGAAAAGTTACATATCCCGGGGACTATTCGATGCTAGTGCAGTACGCCACAGGATGTTTTTGTGCTGGTCGAGGGCAGTCAGGTCTGAAGTGAACCAAGGCCTATGTCTGTTCTTAGTTCTACATTTTTTGAAAGGGGCATGCTTATCTAAGATGGTGAGGAAATTACTTTTAAAGGACAACCAGGCATCCTCAACTGACGGGGTGAGGTCAATATCCTTCCAGGATACCTGGGCCAGATCGATTAGAAAGGCCTGCTCGCAGAAGTTTTTTAGGGAGCGTTTGACAGTGATGAGGGGTGGTTGTTTGACCGTGGACCCATAACGGATGCAGGCAATGAGGCAGTGGTCGCTGAGATCCTGATTGAAAACAGCAGAGGTGTATTTGGAGGGCCAGTTGGTCAGGATGACGTCTATGAGGGTGCCCTTGTTTACAGATTTAGGGTTGTACCTGGTGGGTTCCTTGATGATTTGTGTGAGATTGAGGGCATCTAGCTTAGATTGTAGGACGGCCGGGGTGTTAAGCATATCCCAGTTTAGATCACCTAACAGAACAAACTCTGAAGATAGATGGGGGGGCATTCAATTCGCATATGATGTCCAGTATTCAGACCCTTTGCTATGAAACTCAGGTGCATCCTGTTTTCATTGATCATCCTTGAGATGTTTCTACAACTTGATTGGAGACCACCTGTGGTAAATTCAATTGATTGTACATGATTTGGAAAGGCACACACCTGTCTATAAAAGGTCCCACAGTTGACAGTGCATGTCAGAGCAAAACCAAGCGATGAGGTCGAAGAAATTGTCCATTAAGCTCTGAGACAGGATTGTGTCGAGGCACAGATCTGGGGATGGGTACCAAAAAATGTCTGCAGCATTGAAGGTCCCCAAGAACACAATGGCCTCCATCATTCTTAACTGGAAGAATTTTGGAACCTCCAAGACTCTTCTTAGAACTGCCTGGCCACCCGGCCAAACTGGGACATCCTACAGGGAGGAGACATCCTACAGGGAGGAGGACACATCCTACAGGGAGGAGACATCCTACAGGGAGGAGGAGACATCCTACAGGGGGAGGAGACATCCTACAGGGGGAGGAGACATCATACAGGGAGGAGGAGACATCCTGCAGGGAGGAGGAGACATCCTACAGGGAGGAGGAGACATCCTACAGGGAGGAGGAGACATCCTACAGGGAGGAGGAGACATCCTACAGGGAGGAGACATCCTACAGGGAGGAGGAGACATCCTGCAGGGAGGAGGAGACATCCTACAGGGGGAGGAGACATCCTACAGGGAGGAGGAGACATCCTACAGGGAGGAGGAGACATCCTACAAGGAGGAGGAGACATCCTACAGGGAGGAGGAGTCATCCTACAGGGAGGAGGAGTCATCCTACAGGGAGGAGGAGACATCCTACAGGGAGGAGACAGCCTATAGGGAGGAGGAGACATCCTACAGGGAGGAGACAGCCTACAGGGAGGAGACATCCTACAGGGAGGAGACATCCTACAGGGAGGAGGAGACATTCTACAGGGGGAGGAAACATCCTACAGGGAGGAGGAGACATCCTACAGGGAGGAGGAGACATCCTACAGGGAGGATACATCCTACAGGGAGGAGGAGACATCCTACAGGGAGGAGGAGTCATCCTACAGGGAGGAGGAGACATCCTACAGGGAGGAGACATCCTACAGGGAGGAGGAGACATCCTACAGGGAGGAGGAGTCATCCTACAGGGAGGAGGAGACATCCTACAGGGAGGAGACATCCTACAGGGAGGAGGAGACATCCTACAGGGAGGAGGAGACATCCTACAGGGAGGAGGAGACAGATATACCAGAGTTTCCTGTAGTCCTGGCCAGACATGAACTCCTATATACCTGGTAGATACCAGGGTTTCCTGTAGTCCTGGTAGAGAGCAGAGTTTCCTGTAGCCCTGGCCAGACATGAACTCCTATATACCTGGTAGATACCAGGGTTTCCTGTAGTCCTGGTAGAGAGCAGAGTTTCCTGTAGTCCTGGCCAGACATGAACTCCTATATACCTGGTAGATACCAGGGTTTCCTGTAGTCCTGGCCAGACATGAACTCCTATATACCTGGTAGATACCAGGGTTTCCTGTAGTCCTGGCCAGACATGAACTCCTATATACCTGGTAGATACCAGGGTTTCCTGTAGTCCTGGCCAGACATGAACTCCTATATACCTGGTAGATACCAGGGTTTCCTGTAGTCCTGGCCAGACATGAACTCCTATATACCTGGTAGATACCAGGGTTTCCTGTAGTCCTGGCCAGACATAAACCTCTCATTCCCATGCTATGCTGACCACTGTAGCCAGGTCTGTAAAACTCTAAATCTCTCTGACTTCAGAGTAAAGCTGCTTAATCAGTTAATTCTCTGTGGAATCTGTATGTTGATTGGCTGAATGGATTATAATGATGGGGACAATAATACAGCTCAGCCTCCTGGTTCACTAAAGGTTGCAGCCTCACTTTGCACAAACCACTTATATGGACTGAAGTCTGAAGAGAGAATACAACTAAATTGCAAATTACAGCATTCAGGACATTGTAGTTGCTGATATTTCTGTTTTGCTGTTTTAGTCAGGGCTGTTTTAGTCAGGGCTGTTTAGTCAGGGCTGTTTAGTCAGGGCTGTTTAGTCAGGGCTGTTTTAGTCAGGGCTGTTTTAGTCAGGGCTGTTTTAGTTAGGGCTGTTTTAGTCAGGGCTGTTTTAGTCAGGGCTGTTTTAGTCAGGGCTGTTTTAGTCAGGGCTGTTTTAGTCAGGGCTGTTTTAGTTAGGGCTGTTTTAGTTAGGGCTGTTTTAGTCAGGGCTGTTTTAGTCAGGGCTGTTTTGTCAGGGCTTTTAGTCAGGGCTGTTTAGTCAGGGCTGTTTAGTCAGGGCTGTTTAGTCAGGGCTGTTTAGTCAGGGCTGTTTAGTCAGGGCTGTTTAGTCAGGGCTGTTTAGTCAGGGCTGTTTTAGTCAGGGCTGTTTTAGAAAAGGGCTGTTTAGTCAGGGCTGTATCAGGGCTATTTAGTCAGGGCTGTTTTTAGTCAGGGCTGTTTTAGTCAGGGCTGTTTTATCAGGGCTGTTTAGTCAGAAGTCAGGGCTTCTGTTTTTCTGTTTAGAGGCTGTTTTACCCAGGGCTGTTTTTCAGGGCTGTTTAGTCAGGGCACAGGGCTGTTTTAAGGGCTGTTTTAGCAGGGCTGTTTTAGTCAGGGCTGTTTTAGTCAGGGCTGTTTAGCAGGGCAAATCAGGGCTGTTTAGTCAGGGCTGTTTTAGTCAGGGCTGTTTAGTCATTAGTCAGGGCTGTTTAGTCAGGGCTGTTTTAGTCAGGGCAAGGCTTCACACATCTACCTCATAAGAGGAGCCATTGACTGCAGTTTGACTCCTCACACACACAGTGGGTTGTTGGGGAGGGAGGAGGCAGGGCTGGCGGTGGGGCAGGGGAGGAGGGGGGGAGGGGAGGAGGGGGAGGAGGTAGGGCTGGCGGTGGGGCAGGGGAGGAGGGGGAGGAGGGGAGGAGGGGAGGAGGGGAGGAGGGGAGGAGGGGGAGGAGGCAGGGAGGCGGTGGGGCAGGGGGGGAGGAGGAGGGGGAGGAGGGGGAGGGGGGAGGAGGGGGAGGAGGCAGGGCTGGCGGTGGGGCAGGGGGAGGAGGAGGGGGAGGTGGGGAGGAGGGGAGGAGGGGGAGGAGGCAGGGCTGGCGGTGGGGCAGGGGGGGAGGGGAGGAGGGGAGGAGGGGGAGGAGGGGAGGAGGCAGGGCTGGCGGTGGGGCAGGGGCGAGGTAAGGGCGAGGCAGGGGGAGGAGGGGAGCTTGTTTGAGAGAAGAAGGGGCTGAGGCAGAGAGGGGGAACCGGGGGCAGGAGAGGGGTATGGGGCCAGAATGGGTGGGGTGAGGGGGCAGAAGATGGGGGACGCAGGGAGGGGCAGGGTATAAAAACATTTGCCAGCCTGTACTGTGCCTGGGCTCTGTTACCATGCAACTGAGAAAAAACACTCTCCATAATATTTACACTGCAGCATTATTTTCCACCCGGGCCTCCAACAGAAAGAGAGACAGAAGAGCAGAAAGAGAGAGAGAGAGGGGAGCAGAAAGAGAGAGAGAGAAGAGCAGAAAGAGATAGAGAGAGGGAGAGGGGGAGAGAGAGGAAAGATGGAGAGAGAGAGAAGAGCAAAGAGAGAGAGAGGAGCAGAAAGAGAGAGAGAGAAGAGCAGAAAGAAAGAGAGAGAGAGAGAGAGTTAGAGAGAAGAGCGAGAGAGAGAGAGAGAGAAGAAAGAGAGAGAGAGAGAGAGGAGCAGAAAGAGAGGGAGAGAGAGAAGAGCAGAAAGTGAGGGAGAGAGACAGAAGAGAGGGAGAGGAGATATGGAGAGCAAGAAGAGAGTGAGAGCATTCTTCTCCACAATTACAGAACTATAAATGACTGACTGGCGAAGTGATCTATCTCTCTCGTGTTACCCAGTCTACAGTAGGTACAGTTCTACCCAGTCTACAGTAGGTACAGTCTACAGTAGGTACAGTCTAGAGTAGGGTTTAAACGGTTCTACCCAGTCTACAGTAGGGCTTAAACGGTTCTACCCAGAGTGGGGTTTAAACGGTTCTACCCAGTCTACAGTAGGGTTAAAACGGTTCTACCCAGTCTACAGTAGGGCTTAAACGGTTCTACCCAGTCTACAGTAGGGTTAAAACGGTTCTACCCAGAGTGGGGTTTAAACGGTTCTACCCAGTCTACAGTAGGGCTTAAACAGTTCTACCCAGAGTGGGGTTTAAACGGTTCTACCCAGAGTGGGGCTTAAACGGTTCTACCCAGAGTGGGGTTTAAACGGTTCTACCCAGAGTGGGGCTTAAACGGTTCTACCCAGAGTGGGGTTTAAACGGTTCTACCCAGAGTGGGGCTTAAACGGTTCTACCCAGAGTAGGGTTTAAACCGTTCTACCCAGAGTGGGGTTTAAACGGTTCTACCCAGAGTGATGTTTAAACGGTTCTACCCAGAGTAGGACTTAAACGGTTCTACCCAGTCTACAGTAGGGCTTAAACGGTTCTACCCAGAGTGGGGCTTAAACGGTTCTACCCAGAGTGGGGTTTAAACCGTTCTACCCAGAGTGGGGCTTAAACGGTTCTACCCAGAGTGGGGTTTAAACGGTTCTACCCAGAGTGATGTTTAAACGGTTCTACCCAGAGTGGGGTTTAAACGGTTCTACCCAGATTAGGGTTTAAACGGTTCTACCCAGAGTGGGGTTTAAACGGTTCTACCCAGAGTAGGGTTTAAACGGTTCTACCCAGAGTGGGGTTTAAACGGTTCTACCCAGAGTGGGGTTTAAACGGTTCTACCCAGAGTGGGGGTTAAACGGTTCTACCCAGAGTAGGGTTTAAACCGTTCTACCCAGAGTAGGGTTTAAACCGTTCTACCCAGAGTGGGGTTTAAACCGTTCTACCCAGAGTAGGGTTTAAACCGTTCTACCCAGAGTAGGGTTTAAACCGTTCTACCCAGAGTGATGTTTAAACGGTTCTACTCAGAGTAGGGTTTAAACGGTTCTACCCAGAGTGGGGTTTAAACGGTTCTACCCAGAGTGGGGTTTAAACGGTTCTACCCAGAGTGGGGTTTAAACGGTTCTACCCAGAGTGGGGTTTAACGGTTCTACCCAGAGTGATGTTTAAACGGTTCTACCCAGAGTGGGGTTTAAACCGTTCTACCCAGAGTGGGGTTTAAACAGTTCTACCCAGAGTGATGTTTAAACGGTTCTACTCAGAGTAGGGCTTAAACGGTTCTACCCAGAGTGGGGTTTAAACGGTTCTACCCAGAGTGGGGCTTAAACGGTTCTACCCAGAGTGGGGTTTAAACGGTTCTACCCAGAGTGGGGTTTAAACCGTTCTACCCAGAGTAGGGCTTAAACGGTTCTACCCAGAGTGGGGTTTAAACGGTTCTACCCAGAGTAGGGCTTAAACGGTTCTACCCAGATTAGGGTTTAAACGGTTCTACCCAGAGTGGGGTTTAAACGGTTCTACCCAGAGTAGGGTTTAAACGGTTCTACCCAGTCTACAGTAGGGCTTAAACAGTTCTACCCAGAGTAGGGTTTAAACAGTTCTACCCAGAGTGGGGTTTAAACGGTTCTACCCAGAGTAGGGCTTAAACGGTTCTACCCAGATTAGGGTTTAAACGGTTCTACCCAGAGTAGGGCTTAAACGGTTCTACCCAGATTAGGGTTTAAACGGTTCTACCCAGAGTGGGGTTTAAACGGTTCTACCCAGAGTGGGGTTTAAACGGTTCTACCCAGAGTGGGGTTTAAACGGTTCTACCCAGAGTGGGGTTTAAACGGTTCTACCCAGAGTGGGGTTTAAACGGTTCTACCCAGAGTGGGGTTTAAACGGTTCTACCCAGAGTGGGGTTTAAACGGTTCTACTCAGAGTGGGGTTTAAACGGTTCTACTCAGAGTGGGGTTTAAACGGTTCTACCCAGAGTGGGGTTTAAATGGTTCTACCCAGAGTAGGGTTTAAACGGTTCTACTCAGAGTGATGTTTAAACGGTTCTACCCAGAGTGATGTTTAAACGGTTCTACCCAGAGTGGGGTTTAAACGGTTCTACCCAGAGTGGGGTTTAAACGGTTCTACCCAGAGTGATGTTTAAACGGTTCTACCCAGAGTGGGGTTTAAACGGTTCTACCCAGAGTGATGTTTAAACGGTTCTACCCAGAGTGGGGTTTAAACGGTTCTACCCAGAGTAGGGTTTAAACGGTTCTACCCAGAGTGGGGTTTAAACGGTTCTACCCAGAGTGGGGTTTAAACGGTTCTACCCAGAGTGGGGTTTAAACGGTTCTACCCAGAGTGGGGTTTAAACGGGGTAGGGATTAACTCTCTCTGCATAAGGTTCCATCGCAGCGAAGTAATGTGAAGCGTTCCATCCTGTGACATCACTCACTCTCTTAGTCACTATGACCTTCTAGCTGAGTTCATGTCAGGGTTACTACACTGTAGTAACAGTACTACACAGGGACAGTTTATAATGTACACTGGGTTATATATTATCATCATGTTTCCACTGAGCTGTCAAATCATCTCTGCCTTCAAGACACCAGTCACAACAATACACTACCTCTCTTTATTTCTCTCTCTCTATTCTATATTTCTCTCCTCTTCACAATAAGCAGCGAAGTTTATCCCCTCTGGCTGTTTCTGTCTAGTTTGAATATTCTCAAATACCAGACTGCAGTCGCTGTCTCTCTCCTGTCTCTCTCCTGTCTCTGTCTCTCTCCTGTCTCTCTCCTGTCTCTGTCTCTCTCCTGTCCCTCTCCTGTCTCCTGTCTCTCTCCTGTCTCTGTCCCTCTCCTGTCCCTCTCCTGTCTCTGTCTCTCTCCTGTCTCTCTCCTGTCTCCTGTCTCTCTCCTGTCTCTGTCTCTCTCCTGTCTCTCTCCTGTCTCTGTCTCTCTCCTGTCCCTCTCCTGTCTCCTGTCTCTCTCCTGTCTCTGTCCCTATCCTGTCCCTCTCCTGTCTCTGTCTCTCTCCTGTCTCTCTCCTGTCTCTGTCTCTCTCCTGTCCCTCTCCTGTCCCTCTCCTGTCTCTCTCCTGTCCCTCTCCTGTCTCCTGTCTCTCTCCTGTCTCTGTCCCTATCCTGTCCCTCTCCTGTCTCTGTCCCTCTCCTGTCCCTCTCCTGTCTCTGTCTCTCTCCTGTCCCTCTCCTGTCTCTGTCTCTCTCCTGTCCTTCTCCTGTCTCTGTCTCTCTCCTCCTGTCTCTGTCCCTCTCCTGTCTCTGTCACTCTCCTGTCTCTGTCACTCTCCTGTCTCTCTCCTGTCTCTGTCCCTCTCCTGTCCCTCTCCTGTCTCTCTCCTGTCTCTCTCCTGTCTCTCTTTTATCTCTGTCTCTCTCCTGTCTCTGTCTCTCTCCTGTCTCTCTCCTGTCTCTGTCTCTCTCCTGTCCCTCTCCTGTCTCTCTCCTGTCTCTCTCCTGTCTCTGTCTCTCTCCTGTCCCTCTCCTGTCTCTCTCCTGTCTCTGTCCCTCTCCTGTCCCTCTCCTGTCTCTCTCCTGTCTCTCTTTTTTCTCTGTCTCTCTCCTGTCTCTCTTTTATCTCTGCCTCTCTCCTGTCTCTCTCCTGTCTCTCTCCTGTCTCTGTCCCTCTCCTGTCTCTGTCTCTCTCCTGTCTCTGTCTCTCTCCTGTCTCTGTCCCTCTCCTGTCCCTCTCCTGTCTCTCTCCTGTCTCTCTTTTATCTCTGTCTCTCTCCTGTCTCTGTCCCTCTCCTGTCCCTCTCCTGTCTCTCTCCTGTCTCTCTTTTATCTCTGTCTCTCTCCTGTCTCTCTTTTATCTCTGTCTCTCTCCTGTCTCTCTTTTATCTCTGCCTCTCTCCTGTCTCTCTCCTGTCTCTCTCCTGTCTCTGTCCCTCTCCTGTCTCTGTCCCTCTCCTGTCTCTGTCTCTCTCCTGTCTCTGTCGCTCTCCTGTCTCTCTCCTGTCTCTGTCCCTCTCCTGTCCCTCTCCTGTCCCTCTTCTGTCTCTGTCTCTCTCCTGTCTCTCTCCTGTCTCTGTCGCTCTCCTGTCTCTCTCTTGACTCCCCTGTCTTTGTCTTTCGATTGTTTCTCTCTTGTCTTTGTCATGTAGCCAATCCTCTTTTTCTCCTTTTTGTTTTTCATCCACAGTCTTATGTTGAACCCCCATGCTAACCATGCCTCGCCCCCTTCCCTGTCTACCTCTCCCCCTCTTCCTCACCCCCTTCACTCTCCCCCTCACCGCTCTTCCTCACCCACTTCCCTGTCTAACTTCCCCCCTCTTCCTCACCCCCTTCCATCTCCCCTCACCCTGCTTCCTCACACCCTTTCCTGTCTGCCCCTCCCCGTCTTCCTCACACCCTTCCCTGTCTGCCTCTCCCCCTCTTCCTCACACCCTTCCCTGTCTGCTGCCTCTCCCTCTTCCAACCCCCTTCCCTCACCCCCTCTTTCCCTCCCATCCCTCTCTTCTCCATCCCTGCCTTACCCCCTCTCTCCTCCCTCCCTGCCTTACCCCCTCTCTGCTTCCCCCTCTCTCCTCCCTGCCTTACCCCCTCTCTCCTCCCTCCCTGCCTTACCCCTTCTCTGCTTCCCCCTTCTCTGCTTCCCCCTCTCTCCTCCCTGCCTTACCCCCTCTCTGCTTCCCCCTCTCTCCTCCCTGCCTTACCCCCTCTCTGCTTCCCCCTCTCTCCTCCCTCCCTGCCTTACCCCCTCTCTGCTTCTCCCTCTCTCCTCCCTCCCTGCCTTACCCCCTCTCTGCTTCCCCCTCTCTCCTCCCTGCCTTACCCCCTCTCTGCATCCCCCTCTCTCCTCCCTGCCTTACCCCTCTCTCCTCCCTCCCTGCCTTACCCCCTCTCTCTTCCCCCTCTCTCCTCCCTCTCTGCTTCCCCCTCTCTCCCCCTCCCTGCCTTAACCCCTGGGCTCTGCTTCTCCCTCTCTCCTCCCTGCCTTACCCCCTCTCTGCTTCTCCCTCTCTCCTCCCTCCCTGCCTTACCCCCTCTCTGCTTCTCCCTCTCTCCTCCCTCCCTGCCTTACCCCCTCTCTGCTTCTCCCTCTCTCCCCCTCAGCTAAGGCACCAGCAGTGGAGTCTGGTGATGGAGAGTGCTGTCCCTTCAGACCGTGGGAACTACACCTGTGTTGTACAGAACAAGTACGGCACCATCACCCACAGCTACCAGCTAGACGTGCTAGGTAAGACACCACCACAGCTACCAGCTAGACGTGCTAGGTAAGACACCACCACAGCTAGACGTGCTAGGTAAGACACCACCACAGCTAGACTTGGTAGGTAAGACATCACCACAGCTAGACATGCTAGGTAAGACACCACCACAGCTACCAGCTAGACGTGCTAGGTAAGACACCACCACAGCTACCAGCTAGACATCCTAGGTAAGACACCACCACAGCTACCAGCTAGACGTGCTAGGTAAGACACCACCACAGCTAGACGTGTTAGATAAGACACCACCACAGCTACCCGCTAGACGCGCTAGGTAAGACACCACCAGAGCTAGACGTGCTAGGTAAGACACCACCACAGCTAGACGTGCTAGGTAAGACACCACCACAGCTAGACATGCTAGGTAAGACACCACCACAGCTACCAGCTAGACGTGCTAGGTAAGACCCCACCACAGCTAGACGTGCTAGGTAAGACATCACCACAGCTAGACGTTCTAGGTAAGACACCACCACAGGTACGAGGTTGACGTGCTAGGTAAGACATCACCACAGCTAGACGTGCTAGGTAAGACACCACCACAGCTAGACATGCTAGGTAAGACACCACCACAGCTAGACCTGCTAGGTAAGACACCACCACAGCTAGACGTGCTAGGTAAGACACCACCACAGCTAGACTTGCTATGTAAGACACCGCCACAGCTAGACGTGCAAGGTAAGACACCGCCACAGCTACCAGCTAGACGTGCTAGGTAAGACATCACCACAGCTAGACGTGCTAGGTAAAACACCACCACATCTACCAGCTAGACATGCTAGGTAAGACATCACCACAGCTACCAGCTAGATGTGCTAGGTAAGACATCACCACAGCTACCAGCTAGATGTGCTTGGTAAGACACCACCACAGCTAGACGTGCTAGGTAAGACACCATCACAGCGACCGGCTAGACGTGCTAGGTAAGACACCACCACAGCTAGACGTGCTAGGTAAGACACCACCACAGCTAGACGTGCTAGGTAAGACACCACCACAGCTAGACGTGCTAGGTAAGACATCACCACAGCTAGACATGCTAGGTAAGACACCACCACAGCTACCAGCTAGACGTGCTAGGTAAGACACCACCACAGCTACCAGCTAGACATCCTAGGTAAGACACCACCACAGCTACCAGCTAGATGTGCTAGGTAAGACACCACCACAGCTAGACGTGTTAGATAAGACACCACCACAGCTACCCGCTGCTAGGTAAGACACCACCAGAGCTAGACGTGCTAGGTAAGACACCACCACAGCTAGACGTGCTAGGTAAGACACCACCACAGCTAGACATGCTAGGTAAGACACCACCACAGCTACCAGCTAGACGTACCAGCTAGGTAAGACCCCACCACAGCTAGACGTGCTAGGTAAGACATCACCACAGCTAGACGTTCTAGGTAAGACACCACCACAGGCTGACGTGCTAGGTAAGACATCACCACAGCTAGACGTGCTAGGTAAGACACCACCACAGCTAGACATGCTAGGTAAGACACCACCACAGCTAGACCTGCTAGGTAAGACACCACCACAGCTAGACGTGCTAGGTAAGACACCACCACAGCTAGACTTGCTAGGTAAGACACCGCCACAGCTAGACGTGCTAGGTAAGACACCACCACAGCTACCAGCTAGACGTGCTAGGTAAGACATCACCACAGCTAGACGTGCTAGGTAAAACACACCACCACATCTACCAGCTAGACATGCTAGGTAAGACACCACCACAGCTACCAGCTAGATGTGCTAGGTAAGACATCACCACAGCTACCAGCTAGATGTGCTGGTAAGACACCACCACAGCTAGATGTGCTAGGTAAGACACCACCACAGCTAGACGTGCTAGGTAAGACCGACAGCTAGACGTGCTAGGTAAGACACCACCACAGCTAGACGTGCTAGGTAAGACACCACCACAGCTAGACATCCTAGGTAAGACACCACCACAGCTACCAGCTAGACGTGCTAGGTAAGACACCACCACAGCTAGACGTGTTAGGTAAGACACCACCACAGCTACGAGGTTGACGTGCTAGGTAAGATACCACCACAGCACCAGCTAGACGTGCTAGGTAAGACACCACCCACAGCTAGATGTGCTAGGTAAGACACCACCACAGCTAGACGTGCTAGGTAAGACACCACGACAGCAAGACGTGCTAGGTAAGACACCACCACAGCTAGACCGTGCTAGGTAAGACACCACCACAGCTAGACTTGCTAGGTAAGACACCACCACAGCTACCAGCTAGACATCCTAGGTAAGACACCACCACAGCTACCAGCTAGACGTGCTAGGTAAGACACCACCACAGCTAGACGTGTTAGGTAAGACACCACCACAGCTACCCGCTAGACATGCTAGGTAAGACACCACCAGAGCTAGACGTGCTAGGTAAGACACCACCACAGCTAGACGTGCTAGGTAAGACACCACCACAGCTAGACGTGCTAGGTAAGACACCATCACAGCTAGACGTGCTAGGTAAGACACCACACAGCAGCTAGACGTGCTAGGTAAGACACCACCACAGCTAGACGTGCTAGGTAAGACACCACCACAGCTAGAGGTAGACGTGCTAGGTAAGACACCACCACAGCTACCAGCTAGACGTGCTAGGTAAGACACCACCACAGCTAGATGTGCTAGGTAAGACACCACCACAGCTAGACGTGCTAGGTAAGACACCACGACAGCAAGACGTGCTAGGTAAGACACCACCACAGCTAGACTTGCTAGGTAAGACACCACCACAGCTACCAGCTAGACATCCTAGGTAAGACACCACCACAGCTAGACGTGCTAGGTAAGACACCACCACAGCTAGACGTGTTAGGTAAGACACCACCACAGCTACCCGCTAGACATGCTAGGTAAGACACCACCAGAGCTAGACGTGCTAGGTAAGACACCACCACAGCTAGACGTTCTAGGTAAGACACCACCACAGGTACGAGGTTGACGTGCTAGGTAAGACATCACCACAGCTAGACGTGCTAGGTAAGACACCACCACAGCTAGACATGCTAGGTAAGACACCACCACAGCTAGACCTGCTAGGTAAGACACCACCACAGCTAGACGTGCTAGGTAAGACACCACCACAGCTAGACTTGCTAGGTAAGACACCGCCACAGCTAGACGTGCAAGGTAAGACACCACCACAGCTACCAGCTAGACGTGCTAGGTAAGACATCACCACAGCTAGACGTGCTAGGTAAGACACCACCACATCTACCAGCTAGACATGCTAGGTAAGACATCACCACAGCTACCAGCTAGATGTGCTAGGTAAGACATCACCACAGCTACCAGCTAGATGTGCTAGGTAAGACACCACCACAAGGTAAGACACCATCACAGCGACCGGCTAGACGTGCTAGGTAAGACACCACCACAGCTAGACGTGCTAGGTAAGACACCACCACAGCTAGACGTGCTAGGTAAGACACCATCACAGCGACCGGCTAGACGTGCTAGGTAAGACACCACCACAGCTAGACGTTCTAGGTAAGACACCACCACAGGTACGAGGTTGACGTGCTAGGTAAGATACCACCACAGCTACCAGCTAGACGTGCTAGGTAAGACACCACCACAGCTAGATGTGCTAGGTAAGACACCACCACAGCTAGACGTGCTAGGTAAGACACCACGACAGCAAGACGTGCTAGGTAAGACACAACCACAGCTAGACGTGCTAGGTAAGACACCACCACAGCTAGACTTGCTAGGTAAGACACCACCACAGCTACCAGCTAGACATCCTAGGTAAGACACCACCACAGCTACCAGCTAGACGTGCTAGGTAAGACACCACCACAGCTAGACGTGTTAGGTAAGACACCACCACAGCTACCCGCTAGACGTGCTAGGTAAGACACCACCAGAGCTAGACGTGCTAGGTAAGACACCACCACAGCTAGACGTGCTAGGTAAGACACCACCACAGCTAGACGTGCTAGGTAAGACACCATCACAGCGACCGGCTAGACGTGCTAGGTAAGACACCACCACAGCTAGACGTTCTAGGTAAGACACCACCACAGGTACGAGGTTGACGTGCTAGGTAAGATACCACCACAGCTACCCGCTAGACGTGCTAGGTAAGACACCACCACAGCTACCAGCTAGACGTGCTAGGTAAGACACCACCACAGCTAGATGTGCTAGGTAAGACACCACCACAGCTAGACGTGCTAGGTAAGACACCACGACAGCAAGACGTGCTAGGTAAGACACAACCACAGCTAGACGTGCTAGGTAAGACACCACCACAGCTACCAGCTAGACGTGCTAGGTAAGACACCACCACAGCTACCAGCTAGACGTGCTAGGTAAGACACCACCACAGCTAGACGTGCTAGGTAAGACACCACCACAGCTACCAGCTAGACGTGCTAGGTAAGACCCCACCACAGCTAGACGTGCTAGGTAAGACATCACCACAGCTAGACGTTCTAGGTAAGACACCACCACAGGTAGACGTGCTAGGTAAGACATCACCACAGCTAGACGTTCTAGGTAAGACACCACCACAGCTACCAGGTTGACGTGCTAGGTAAGACATCACCACAGCTACCAGACGTGCTAGGTAAGACACCACCACAGCTAGACATGCTAGGTAAGACACCACCACAGCTAGATGTGCTAGGTAAGACACCACCACAGCTAGACGTGCTAGGTAAGACACCACCACAGCTAGACTTGCTAGGTAAGACACCGCCACAGCTAGACGTGCTAGGTAAGACACCACCACAGCTACCAGCTAGACGTGCTAGGTAAGACATCACCACAGCTAGACGTGCTAGGTAAGACACCACCACATCTACCAGCTAGACATGCTAGGTAAGACACACCACAGCTACCAGCTAGATGTGCTAGGTAAGACATCACCACAGCTACCAGCTAGATGTGCTAGGTAAGACACCACCACAGCTAGACGTGCTAGGTAAGACACCATCACAGCACCAGCTAGACGTGTTAGGTAAGACACCACCACAGCACGTGCTAGGTAAGACACCACCACAGCTAGACGTGCTAGGTAAGACACATCACCAGAGCTAGACGTGCTAGGTAAGACACCACCACAGCTAGAGCGTAGGTAAGACACCACAGCGAGGTTGACGTGCTAGGTAAGACACCACCACAGCTACCAGCTAGACGTGCTAGGTAAGACACCACCACAGCTAGATGTGCTAGGTAAGACACCACCACAGCTAGACGTGCTAGGTAAGACACCACACAGCTAGATGTGCTAGGTAAGACACCACCACAGCTAGACGTGCTAGGTAAGACACCACCACAGCTAGACTTGCTAGGTAAGACACCACCACAGCTACCAGCTAGACATCCTAGGTAAGACACCACCACAGCTACCAGCTAGACGTGCTAGGTAAGACACCACCACAGCTAGACGTGTTAGGTAAGACACCACCACAGCTACCCGCTAGACGTGCTAGGTAAGACACCACCAGAGCTAGACGTGCTAGGTAAGACACCACCACAGCTAGACGTGCTAGGTAAGACACCACCACAGCTAGACGTGCTAGGTAAGACACCATCACAGCGACCGGCTAGACGTGCTAGGTAAGACACCACCACAGCTAGACGTTCTAGGTAAGACACCACCACAGGTACGAGGTTGACGTGCTAGGTAAGATACCACCACAGCTACCCGCTAGACGTGCTAGGTAAGACACCACCACAGCTACCAGCTAGACGTGCTAGGTAAGACACCACCACAGCTAGATGTGCTAGGTAAGACACCACCACAGCTAGACGTGCTAGGTAAGACACCACGACAGCAAGACGTGCTAGGTAAGACACAACCACAGCTAGACGTGCTAGGTAAGACACCACCACAGCTACCAGCTAGACGTGCTAGGTAAGACACCACCACAGCTACCAGCTAGACGTGCTAGGTAAGACACCACCACAGCTAGACGTGTTAGGTAAGACACCACCACAGCTACCCGCTAGACGTGCTAGGTAAGACACCACCAGAGCTAGACGTGCTAGGTAAGACACCACCACAGCTAGACGTGCTAGGTAAGCCACCACCACAGCTAGACATGCTAGGTAAGACACCACCACAGCTACCAGCTAGACGTGCTAGGTAAGACACCACCACAGCTACCAGCTCACCACGTGCTTCTAGGTAAGACACCACCACAGCTAGATGTGCTAGGTAAGACACCACCACAGCTAGACGTGCTAGGTAAGACACCACCACAGCTAGACGTGCTAGGTAAGACACCACCACAGCTAGACGTGCTAGGTAAGACACCACCACAGCTACCAGCTAGACATGCTAGGTAAGACACCACCACAGCTACCAGCTAGACGTGCTAGGTAAGACATCACCACAGCTAGACGTGCTAGGTAAGACACCACCACATCTACCAGCTAGACATGCTAGGTAAGACACCCCCACAGCTAGACGTGCTAGGTAAGACACCACCACAGCTAGACTTGCTAGGTAAGACACCACCACAGCTACCAGCTAGACATCCTAGGTAAGACACCACCACAGCTACCAGCTAGACGTGCTAGGTAAGACACCACCACAGCTAGACGTGTTAGGTAAGACACCACCACAGCTACCCGCTAGACGTGCTAGGTAAGACACCACCAGAGCTAGACGTGCTAGGTAAGACACCACCACAGCTAGACGTGCTAGGTAAGACACCACCACAGCTAGACGTGCTAGGTAAGACACCATCACAGCGAACGGCTAGACGTGCTAGGTAAGACACCACCACAGCTAGACGTTCTAGGTAAGACACCACCACAGGTACGAGGTTGACGTGCTAGGTAAGACACCACCACAGCTAGATGTGCTAGGTAAGACACCACCACAGCTAGACGTGCTAGGTAAGACACCACAACAGCAAGACGTGCTAGGTAAGACACCACCACAGCTACCCGCTAGACGTGCTAGGTAAGACACCACCACAGCTACCAGCTAGACGTGCTAGGTAAGACACCACCACAGCTAGATGTGCTAGGTAAGACACCACCACAGCTAGACGTGCTAGGTAAGACACCACGACAGCAAGACGTGCTAGGTAAGACACAACCACAGCTAGACGTGCTAGGTAAGACACCACCACAGCTAGACTTGCTAGGTAAGACACCACCACAGCTACCAGCTAGACATCCTAGGTAAGACACCACCACAGCTACCAGCTAGACGTGCTAGGTAAGACACCAGCACAGCTAGACGTGTTAGGTAAGACACCACCACAGCTACCCGCTAGACGTGCTAGGTAAGACACCACCAGAGCTAGACGTGCTAGGTAAGACACCACCACAGCTAGACGTGCTAGGTAAGCCACCACCACAGCTAGACATGCTAGGTAAGACACCACCACAGCTACCAGCTAGACGTGCTAGGTAAGACACCACCACAGCTAGATGTGCTAGGTAAGACACCACCACAGCTAGACGTGCTAGGTAAGACACCACGACAGCTAGACGTGCTAGGTAAGACACCACCACAGCTAGACATGCTAGGTAAGACACCACCACAGCTACCAGCTAGACATCCTAGGTAAGACACCACCACAGCTACCAGCTAGACGTGCTAGATAAGACACCACCACAGCTAGACGTGTTAGGTAAGACACCACCACAGCTACCCGCTAGACATGCTAGGTAAGACACCACCAGAGCTAGACGTGCTAGGTAAGACACCACCACAGCTAGACGTGCTAGGTAAGACACCACCACAGCTAGACATGCTAGGTAAGACACCACCACAGCTACCAGCTAGACGTGCTAGTTAAGACACCACCACAGCTAGACGTGCTAGGTAAGACATCACCACAGCTAGACGTTCTAGGTAAGACACCACCACAGGTACGAGGTTGACGTGCTAGGTAAGACATCACCACAGCTAGACGTGCTAGGTAAGACACCACCACAGCTAGACCTGCTAGGTAAGACACCACCACAGCTAGACGTGCTAGGTAAGACACCACCACAGCTAGACTTGCTAGGTAAGACACACCAGCCACAGCTAGACGTGCTAGGTAAGACACCACCACAGCTACCAGCTAGACGTGCTAGGTAAGACATCACCACAGCTAGACGTGCTAGGTAAGACACCACCACATCTACCAGCTAGACATGCTAGGTAAGACACCCCCACAGCTAGACGTGCTAGGTAAGACACCACCACAGCTAGACTTGCTAGGTAAGACACCACCACAGCTACCAGCTAGACATCCTAGGTAAGACACCACCACAGCTACCAGCTAGACGTGCTAGGTAAGACACCACCACAGCTAGACGTGTTAGGTAAGACACCACCACAGCTACCCGCTAGACGTGCTAGGTAAGACACCACCAGAGCTAGACGTGCTAGGTAAGACACCACCACAGCTAGACGTGCTAGGTAAGACACCACCACAGCTAGACGTGCTAGGTAAGACACCATCACAGCGACCGGCTAGACGTGCTAGGTAAGACACCACCACAGCTAGACGTTCTAGGTAAGACACCACCACAGGTACGAGGTTGACGTGCTAGGTAAGACACCACCACAGCTAGATGTGCTAGGTAAGACACCACCACAGCTAGACGTGCTAGGTAAGACACCACAACAGCAAGACGTGCTAGGTAAGACACCACCACAGCTACCCGCTAGACGTGCTAGGTAAGACACCACCACAGCTACCAGCTAGACGTGCTAGGTAAGACACCACCACAGCTAGATGTGCTAGGTAAGACACCACCACAGCTAGACGTGCTAGGTAAGACACCACGACAGCAAGACGTGCTAGGTAAGACACAACCACAGCTAGACGTGCTAGGTAAGACACCACCACAGCTAGACTTGCTAGGTAAGACACCACCACAGCTACCAGCTAGACATCCTAGGTAAGACACCACCACAGCTACCAGCTAGACGTGCTAGGTAAGACACCAGCACAGCTAGACGTGTTAGGTAAGACACCACCACAGCTACCCGCTAGACGTGCTAGGTAAGACACCACCAGAGCTAGACGTGCTAGGTAAGACACCACCACAGCTAGACGTGCTAGGTAAGCCACCACCACAGCTAGACATGCTAGGTAAGACACCACCACAGCTACCAGCTAGACGTGCTAGGTAAGACACCACCACAGCTAGATGTGCTAGGTAAGACACCACCACAGCTAGACGTGCTAGGTAAGACACCACGACAGCTAGACGTGCTAGGTAAGACACCACCACAGCTAGACATGCTAGGTAAGACACCACCACAGCTACCAGCTAGACATCCTAGGTAAGACACCACCACAGCTACCAGCTAGACGTGCTAGATAAGACACCACCACAGCTAGACGTGTTAGGTAAGACACCACCACAGCTACCCGCTAGACATGCTAGGTAAGACACCACCAGAGCTAGACGTGCTAGGTAAGACACCACCACAGCTAGACGTGCTAGGTAAGACACCACCACAGCTAGACATGCTAGGTAAGACACCACCACAGCTACCAGCTAGACGTGCTAGTTAAGACACCACCACAGCTAGACGTGCTAGGTAAGACATCACCACAGCTAGACGTTCTAGGTAAGACACCACCACAGGTACGAGGTTGACGTGCTAGGTAAGACATCACCACAGCTAGACGTGCTAGGTAAGACACCACCACAGCTAGACCTGCTAGGTAAGACACCACCACAGCTAGACGTGCTAGGTAAGACACCACCACAGCTAGACTTGCTAGGTAAGACACCGCCACAGCTAGACGTGCAAGGTAAGACACCACCACAGCTACCAGCTAGACGTGCTAGGTAAGACATCACCACAGCTAGACGTGCTAGGTAAGACACCACCACATCTACCAGCTAGACATGCTAGGTAAGACATCACCACAGCTACCAGCTAGATGTGCTAGGTAAGACATCACCACAGCTACCAGCTACATGTGCTAGGTAAGACATCACCACATCTAGACGTGCTAGGTAAGACACCACCACAGCTAGATGTGCTAGGTAAGACACCACCACATCTACCAGCTAGACATGCTAGGTAAGACATCACCACAGCTACCAGCTAGATGTGCTAGGTAAGACATCACCACAGCTACCAGCTAGATGTGCTAGGTAAGACATCACCACAGCTACCAGCTAGATGTGCTAGGTAAGACATCACCACAGCTACCAGCTAGATGTGCTAGGTAAGACACCACCACAGCTAGACGTGCTAGTAAGACACCATCACAGCGACCGTCTAGACGTGCTAGGTAAGACACCACCACAGCTAGACGTGCTAGGTAAGACACCACCACAGCTAGACGTGCTAGGTAAGACAGCACCACAGCTAGACCTGCTAGGTAAGACACCACCACAGCTACCAGCTAGACGTGCTAGGTAAGACACCGACACAGCTACCAGCTAGACATGCTAGGTAAGACATCACCACAACTAGACATGCTAGGTAAGACAACCACCACAGCTACCAGCTAGACGTGCTAGGTAAGACATCACCACAGCTAGACGTGCTAGGTAAGACACCACCACAGCTTCCAGCTAGACGTGCTAGGTAAGATACCACCACAGCTAGACGTGCAAGGTAAGACACCACCACAGCTACCAGCTAGACGTGCTAGGTAAGACATCACCACAGCTAGACGTGCTAGGTAAGACACCACCACATCTACCAGCTAGACATGCTAGGTAAGACATCACCACAGCTACCAGCTAGATGTGCTAGGTAAGACATCACCACAGCTACCAGCTAGATGTGCTAGGTAAGACATCACCACATCTAGACGTGCTAGGTAAGACACCACCACAGCTAGACGTGCTAGGTAAGACACCATCACAGCGACCGGCTAGACGTGCTAGGTAAGACACCACCACAGCTAGACGTGCTAGGTAAGACACCACCACAGCTAGACGTGCTAGGTAAGACAGCACCACAGCTAGACCTGCTAGGTAAGACACCACCACAGCTACCAGCTAGACGTGCTAGGTAAGACACCGACACAGCTACCAGCTAGACATGCTAGGTAAGACATCACCACAACTAGACATGCTAGGTAAGACAACCACCACAGCTACCAGCTAGACGTGCTAGGTAAGACATCACCACAGCTAGACGTGCTAGGTAAGACACCACCACAGCTTCCAGCTAGACGTGCTAGGTAAGATACCACCACAGCTACCAGCTAGACATGCTAGGTAAGACACCACCACAGCTACCAGCTAGACGTGCTAGGTAAGACACCACCACAGCTAGATGTGCTAGGTAAGACACCACCACATCTACCAGCTAGACATGCTAGGTAAGACATCACCACAGCTACCAGCTAGACGTGCTAGGTAAGACACCGACACAGCTACCAGCTAGACATACTAGGTAAGACATCACCACAACTAGACATGCTAGGTAAGACAACCACCACAGCTCCAGCTAGACATTCTAGGTAAGACACCACCACAGCTACCAGCTAGACGTGCTAGGTAAGACACCACCACAGCTACCAGCTAGACGTGCTAGGTAGGATACCACCACAGCTACCAGCTAGACGTGCTAGGTAAGATACCACCACAGCTACCCGCTAGACATGCTAGGTAAGACACCACCACAGCTACCAGCTAGACGTGCTAGGTAAGACACCACCACAGCTAGATGTGCTAGGTAAGACACCACCACAGCTAGACATGCTAGGTAAGACACCACCACAGCTAGATGTGCTAGGTAAGACACCCCCACAGCTAGACTTGCTAGGTAAGACACCACCACAGCTACCAGCTAGACCTGCTAGGTAAGACATCACCACAGCTAGACGTGCTAGGTAAGACACCACCACAGCTAGATGTGCTAGGTAAGACACCACCACAGCTAGACGTGCTAGGTAAGACATCACCACAGCTAGACGTGTTAGGTAAGACACCACCACAGCTACCAGCTAGACGTGTTAGGTAAGACACCACCACAGCTACCAGCTAGACGTGCTAGGTAAGACAACCACCACAGCTCCATCTAGACATGCTAGGTAAGACACCACCACAGCTACCAGCTAGACTTGCTAGGTAAGACATCACCACAGCTAGACGTGCTAGGTAAGACATCACCACAGCTAGACGTGCTGGGTAAGACAACACCACAGCTAGACGTGCTAGGTAAGACATCACCACAGCTAGACGTGCTAGGTAAGACATCACCACAGCTAGACGTGCTAGGTAAGACACCACCACAGCTGGACCTGCTAGGTAAGACACCACCACAGCTACCAGCTAGAGGTGCTAGGTAAGACACCACCACAGCTAGACGTGCTAGGTTAGACACCACCACAGCTAGACGTGCTAGGTAAGACACCACCACAGCTAGACGTGCTAGGTAAGACACCCCCACAGCTAGACTTGCTAGGTAAGACACCACCACAGCTACCAGCTAGACATCCTAGGTAAGACACCACCACAGCTACCAGCTAGAGGTGCTAGGTAAGACACCACCACAGCTAGACGTGCTAGGTTAGACACCACCACAGCTAGACGTGCTAGGTAAGACACCACCACAGCTACCAGACACCACCACAGCTAGACTTGCTAGGTAAGACACCACCACAGCTACCAGCTAGATGTGCTAGGTAAGACACCACCACAGCTAGACGTGCTTGGTAAGACACCACCACAGCTAGACTTGCTAGGTAAGACACCACCACAGCTAGACTTGCTAGGTAAGACACCACCACAGCTACCAGCTAGACGTGCTAGGTAAGACACCACCACAGCTAGACTTGCTAGGTAAGACACCACCACAGCTAGCGTGATAGGTCAGACACCACCACAGCTACCACGTGCTAGGTAAGACACCACCACAGCTACCAGCTAGACGTGCTAGGTAAGACACCACCACAGCTAGACGTGCTTAGGTAAGACACCACCACAGCTAGACTTGCTAGGTAAGACACCACCACAGCTAGACTTGCTAGGTAAGACACCACCACAGCTACCAGCTAGACGTGCTAGGTAAGACACTACCACAGCTAGACTTGCTAGGTAAGACACCACCACAGCTAGACCTGCTAGGTAAGACACCACCACAGCTACCAGCTAGAGGTGCTAGGTAAGACACCACCACAGCTAGACGTGCTAGGTTAGACACCACCACAGCTAGACGTGCTAGGTAAGACACCACCACAGCTAGACGTGCTAGGTAAGACACCCCCACAGCTAGACTTGCTAGGTAAGACACCACCACAGCTACCAGCTAGACGTGCTAGGTAAGACACCACCACAGCTAGACTTGCTAGGTAAGACACCACCACAGCTACCAGCTAGACGTGATAGGTCAGACACCACCACAGCTACCAGCTAGACGTGCTAGGTAAGACACCACCACAGCTACCAGCTAGACGTGCTAGGTAAGACACCACCACAGCTAGACGTGCTTGGTAAGACACCACCACAGCTAGACTTGCTAGGTAAGACACCACCACAGCTAGACTTGCTAGGTAAGACACCACCACAGCTACCAGCTAGACGTGCTAGGTAAGACACTACCACAGCTAGACTTGCAGACACCACCACAGCTAGACTTGCTAGGTAAGACACCACCACAGCTACCAGCTAGACGTGCTAGGTAAGACACACCACAGCTAGACATGCTGGTAAGACACCACCACAGCTACCAGCTAGACGTGCTAGGTAAGACACCACCACAGCTAGATGTGCTAGGTAAGACACCACCACATCTACCAGCTAGACATGCTAGGTAAGACATCACCACAGCTACCAGCTAGACGTGCTAGGTAAGACACCGACACAGCTACCAGCTAGACATGCTAGGTAAGACATCACCACAACTAGACATGCTAGGTAAGACAACCACCACAGCTCCAGCTAGACATTCTAGGTAAGACACCACCACAGCTACCAGCTAGACGTGCTAGGTAAGACACCACCACAGCTACCAGCTAGACGTGCTAGGTAGGATACCACCACAGCTACCAGCTAGACGTGCTAGGTAAGATACCACCACAGCTACCCGCTAGACGTGCTAGGTAAGACACCACCACAGCTACCAGCTAGACGTGCTAGGTAAGACACCACCACAGCTAGATGTGCTAGGTAAGACACCACCACAGCTAGACATGCTAGGTAAGACACCACCACAGCTAGACTTGCTAGGTAAGACACCACCACTGCTACCAGCTAGACCTGCTAGGTAAGACATCACCACAGCTAGACGTGCTAGGTAAGACACCACCACAGCTAGATGTGCTAGGTAAGACACCACCACAGCTAGACGTGCTAGGTAAGACACCACCACAGCTACCAGCTAGACGTGTTAGGTAAGACACCACCACAGCTACCAGCTAGACGTGCTAGGTAAGACAACCACCACAGCTCCATCTAGACATGCTAGGTAAGACACCACCACAGCTACCAGCTAGACTTGCTAGGTAAGACATCACCACAGCACGTGCTAGGTAAGACATCACCACAGCTAGGCGTGCTGGGTAAGACACAACACCACAGCTAGACGTGCAGGTAAGACATCACCACAGCTAGACGTGCTAGGTAAGACACCACCACAGCTGGACCTGCTAGGTAAGACACCACCACAGCTACCAGCTAGAGGTGCTAGGTAAGACACCACCACAGCTAGACGTGCTGGTTAGACACCACCACAGCTAGACGTGCTAGGTAAGACACCACCACAGCTAGGCGTGCTAGGTAAGACACCCCCACAGCTAGACTTGCTAGGTAAGACACCACCACAGCTACCAGCTAGACATCCTAGGTAAGACACCACCACAGCTACCAGCTAGACGTGCTAGGTAAGACACCCCCACAGCTACACTTGCTAGGTAAGACACCACCACAGCTACCAGCTAGACGTGCTAGGTAAGACAACCACCACAGCTCCAGCTAGACATGCTAGGTAAGACACCACCACAGCTACCAGCTAGACGTGCTAGGTAAGACACCACCACAGCTACCAGCTAGACGTGCTAGGTAAGACACCACCACAGCTAGACGTGCTAGGTAAGACACCACCACAGCTAGACGTGCTAGGTTAGACACCACCACAGCTAAACGTGCTAGGTAAGACACCACCACAGCTAGACGTGCTAGGTAAGACACCACCACAGCTAGACCTGCTAGGTAAGACACCACCACAGCTACCAGCTAGAGGTGCTAGGTAAGACACCACCACAGCTAGACGTGCTAGGTTAGACACCACCACAGCTAGACGTGCTGGTAAGACACCACCACAGCTAGACGTGCTAGGTAAGACACCCCCACAGCTAGACTTGCTAGGTAAGACACCACCACAGCTACCAGCTAGACGTGCTAGGTAAGACACCACCACAGCTACCAGCTAGATGTGCTAGGTAAGACACCACCACAGCTAGACGTGCTTGGTAAGACACCACCACAGCTAGACTTGCTAGGTAAGACACCACCACAGCTAGACTTGCTAGGTAAGACACCACCACAGCTACCAGCTAGACGTGCTAGGTAAGACACCACCACAGCTAGACTTGCTGGTAAGACACCACCACAGCTACCAGACGTGATAGGTCAGACACCACCACAGCTACCAGCTAGACGTGCTAGGTAAGACACCACCACAGCTACCAGCTAGACGTGCTAGGTAAGACACCACCACAGCTAGACGTGCTTGGTAAGACACCACCACAGCTAGACTTGCTAGGTAAGACACCACCACAGCTAGACTTGCTAGGTAAGACACCACCACAGCTACCAGCTAGACGTGCTAGGTAAGACACTACCACAGCTAGACTTGCTAGGTAAGACACCACCACAGCTAGACCTGCTAGGTAAGACACCACCACAGCTACCAGCTAGAGGTGCTAGGTAAGACACCACCACAGCTAGACGTGCTAGGTTAGACACCACCACAGCTAGACGTGAAGGTAAGACACCACCACAGCTAGGCGTGCTAGGTAAGACACCCCCACAGCTAGACTTGCTAGGTAAGACACCACCACAGCTACCAGCTAGACGTGCTAGGTAAGACACCACCACAGCTAGACTTGCTAGGTAAGACACCACCACAGCTACCAGCTAGACGTGATAGGTCAGACACCACCACAGCTACCAGCTAGACGTGCTAGGTAAGACACCACCACAGCTACCAGCTAGACGTGCTAGGTAAGACACCACCACAGCTAGACGTGCTTGGTAAGACACCACCACAGCTAGACTTGCTAGGTAAGACACCACCACAGCTAGACTTGCTAGGTAAGACACCACCACAGCTACCAGCTAGACGTGCTAGGTAAGACACTACCACAGCTAGACTTGCTAGGTAAGACACCACCACAGCTAGACTTGCTAGGTAAGACACCACCACAGCTACCAGCTAGACGTGCTAGGTAAGACACTACCACAGCTAGACATGCTAGGTAAGACACCACCACAGCTACCAGCTAGACGTGCTAGGTAAGACACCACCACAGCTAGATGTGCTAGGTAAGACACCACCACATCTACCAGCTAGACATGCTAGGTAAGACATCACCACAGCTACCAGCTAGACGTGCTAGGTAAGACACCGACACAGCTACCAGCTAGACATGCTAGGTAAGACATCACCACAACTAGACATGCTAGGTAAGACAACCACCACAGCTCCAGCTAGACATTCTAGGTAAGACACCACCACAGCTACCAGCTAGACGTGCTAGGTAAGACACCACCACAGCTACCAGCTAGACGTGCTAGGTAGGATACCACCACAGCTACCAGCTAGACGTGCTAGGTAAGATACCACCACAGCTACCCGCTAGACGTGCTAGGTAAGACACCACCACAGCTACCAGCTAGACGTGAGTAAGACACCACCACAGCTAGATGTGCTAGGTAAGACACCACCACAGCTAGACATGCTAGGTAAGACACCACCACAGCTAGACTTGCTAGGTAAGACACCACCACTGCTACCAGCTAGACCTGCTAGGTAAGACATCACCACAGCTAGACGTGCTAGGTAAGACACCACCACAGCTAGAGTGGAGGTAAGACACCACCACAGCTAGACGTGCTAGGTAAGACACCACCACAGCTACCAGAGACGTGTTAGGTAAGACACCACCACAGCTACCAGCTAGACGTGCTAGGTAAGACAACCACCACAGCTCCATCTAGACATGCTAGGTAAGACACCACCACAGCTACCAGCTAGACTTGCTAGGTAAGACATCACCACAGCTAGACGTGCTAGGTAAGACATCACCACAGCTAGACGTGCTGGGTAAGACAACACCACAGCTAGACGTGCTAGGTAAGACATCACCACAGCTAGACGTGCTAGGTAAGACATCACCACAGCTAGACGTGCTAGGTAAGACACCACCACAGCTGGACCTGCTAGGTAAGACACCACCACAGCTACCAGCTAGAGGTGCTAGGTAAGACACCACCACAGCTAGACGTGCTAGGTTAGACACCACCACAGCTAGACGTGCTAGGTAAGACACCACCACAGCTAGACGTGCTAGGTAAGACACCCCCACAGCTAGACTTGCTAGGTAAGACACCACCACAGCTACCAGCTAGACATCCTAGGTAAGACACCACCACAGCTACCAGCTAGACGTGCTAGGTAAGACACCCCCACAGCTACACTTGCTAGGTAAGACACCACCACAGCTACCAGCTAGACGTGCTAGGTAAGACAACCACCACAGCTCCAGCTAGACATGCTAGGTAAGACACCACCACAGCTACCAGCTAGACGTGCTAGGTAAGACACCACCACAGCTACCAGCTAGACGTGCTAGGTAAGACACCACCACAGCTAGACGTGCTAGGTAAGACACCACCACAGCTAGACGTGCTAGGTTAGACACCACCACAGCTAAACGTGCTAGGTAAGACACCACCACAGCTAGACGTGCTAGGTAAGACACCACCACAGCTAGACCTGCTAGGTAAGACACCACCACAGCTACCAGCTAGAGGTGCTAGGTAAGACACCACCACAGCTAGACGTGCTAGGTTAGACACCACCACAGCTAGACGTGCTAGGTAAGACACCACCACAGCTAGACGTGCTAGGTAAGACACCCCCACAGCTAGACTTGCTAGGTAAGACACCACCACAGCTACCAGCTAGACGTGCTAGGTAAGACACCACCACAGCTACCAGCTAGATGTGCTAGGTAAGACACCACCACAGCTAGACGTGCTTGGTAAGACACCACCACAGCTAGACTTGCTAGGTAAGACACCACCACAGCTAGACTTGCTAGGTAAGACACCACCACAGCTACCAGCTAGACGTGCTAGGTAAGACACCACCACAGCTAGACTTGCTAGGTAAGACACCACCACAGCTACCAGCTAGACGTGATAGGTCAGACACCACCACAGCTACCAGCTAGACGTGCTAGGTAAGACACCACCACAGCTACCAGCTAGACGTGCTAGGTAAGACACCACCACAGCTAGACGTGCTTGGTAAGACACCACCACAGCTAGACTTGCTAGGTAAGACACCACCACAGCTAGACTTGCTAGGTAAGACACCACCACAGCTACCAGCTAGACGTGCTAGGTAAGACACTACCACAGCTAGACTTGCTAGGTAAGACACCACCACAGCTAGACTTGCTAGGTAAGACACCACCACAGCTACCAGCTAGACGTGCTAGGTAAGACACCACCACAGCTAGACGTGCTTAGACACCACCACAGCTAGACGGCTAGGTAGACACCACCACAGCAGCTAGGTAAGACACCACCACAGCTAGACGTGCTAGGTAAGACACCACCACAGCACAGCAGCTAGGACAGTGCTAGGTCAGACACCACCACAGCTACAGACGTGCTAGGTAAGA
>NC_088407.1:93423921-93518422 GCF_034236695.1 Oncorhynchus nerka
GGGGGTCTACTGACATCCTACAACTATGACTGATGGGGGTCTACTGACATCCTACAACTATGACTGATGGGGTGGGGTCTACTGACATCCTACAACTATGACTAATGGGGGATCTACTGACATCCTACAACTATAACTGATGGGGGTCTACTGACATCCTACAACTTTAACTGATGGGGGTCTACTGACATCCTACAACTATGACTGATGGGGGTCTACTGACATCCTACAACTATGACTGATGGGGGTCTACTGACATCCTACAACTATGACTGATGGGGGGTCTACTGACATCCTACAACTATAACTGACTGGGGGTCTACTGACATCCTACAACTATGACTGATGGGGGTCTACTGACATCCTACAGCTATGACTGATGGGGGTCTACTGACATCCTACAACTATGACTGATGGGGGTCTACTGACATCCTACAGCTATGACTGATGGGGGGTCTACTGACATCCTACAACTATGACTGATGGGGGGGTGTCTACTGACATCCTACAACTATAACTGATGGGGGGGGGGTCTACTGACATTTTAGGACTATTACTGACTGGGGGGGGGGTCAGAGCATCTAGGTAGAAGGGGTGAGTGGAATTAAATGTTGGTAGGGATGTTTTTAAGACAAATGTTTATGTATTTCAATGATTGGTAAGTATATTATACAGTTGAAGTCAGAAGTTTACATTACACCTTAGCCAAGTACATTTAAACTCAGTTTTTCAGATTTCCTGACATTAATCCTAGTAAAAATCCCTGTTTTAGGTCAGTTAGGATCACCACTTTATTTAATAATGTAAAATGTCAGAATAATAGTAGAGAGAATGATTTATTTCAGCTTTTATTTATTTCATCACATTCCCAGTGGGTCAGAAGTTTACATACACTCAATTAGTATTTGGCAGCATTGCCTTTTAAATTGTTTAACTTGGGTCAAACGTTTCGGGTGGCCTTCCACAAGCTTCCCACAATAAATTGGGTGAATTGTGGCACATTCCTTCTGACAGAGCGGGTGTTACTGAGTCAGGTTTGTAGGCCTCCTTGCTCGCACACACTTTTTCAGTTCTTCCCACACATTGTCTATGTGATTGAGGTCGGGGCTTTGTGACGGCCACTCCAATACCTTGACTTTGTTGTCCTTAAGCCATTTTGCCACAACTTTGGAAGTATGCTTGGGGGTCATTGTCCATTTGGAAGACCCTTTTGCGACCAAGCTTTAACTTCCTGACTGACTGTATAATATATTAATACTTCATATGATAAATGATCACGTCCAGTTTTGATGTTCTGTTTTCTCCTCGTGTTTAATGATTGATCAACAGTTTTTTTCTGTCACGAGGAATGATGTGTGTGTTCTGCGTACGTACTTACATAAGCCTTTCAGTTGTCGGACTGACTAGTTATCCCCCCTTTCCCTTTCCTTTAATGTCCTCGTCTACAGCTTCCATCTCACTGTGGGTTTAACCACAGAGATCCTGTTGGATCAAACTTTTTTCCTTTAACAAAATGGATCATTTTTTGGGGCATGTTGCTAGGATCCAAATGTAGAGTTATAGTATGTAATTGTATGGTTCTAACCCTCCTCTCCAGAGTCTAGTGAGCAGAAGAACAGAGGTTGATGTTATACTGGCTGTGTTGTGGTTTACACCAGTGTATTTTAACCCCTTCTATCCAGAGTCCAGTCAGCAGGAGAACAGAGGTTGATGTTATACTGGCTGTGTTGTGGTTTACACCAGTGCATTTTAACCCCTTCTATCCAGAGTCCAGTCAGCAGGAGAACAGAGGTTGATGTTATACTGGCTGTGTTGTGGTTTACACCAGTGTATTTTAACCCCTTCTATCCAGAGTCCAGTCAGCAGGAGGACAGAGGTTGATGTTATACTGGCTGTGTTGTGGTTTACACCAGTGTATTTTAACCCCTTCTATCCAGAGTCTAGTGAGCAGGAGGACAGAGGTTGATGTTATACTGGCTGTGTTGAATGTGACCGAAGCTGATGCCGGGAAGTACTGGTGTCGAGCATCTAACTTTGTAGGAAAGTCAGAAAACGCCTTCTGGCTCACGGTACACAGACCAAGTAAACCAGGTAAACCCACTATCACTACAACCACCTGGCGTTCCAAGCTGTCTACTGTTGTAACAACCCTCCTCTATCTATCTAACCCATCTGTCTCCCCTCCTCTATCTATCTAACCCATCTGTCTCCCCTCCTCTATCTATCTAACCCATCTGTCTCCCCTCCTCTATCTATCTAACCCATCTGTCTCCCCTCCTCTATCTATCTAACCCATCTGTTCCCCCTCCTCTATCTATCTAACCCATCTGTCTCCCCTCCTCTATCTATCTAACCCATCTGTCTCCCCTCTATCTATCTAACCCATCTGTCTCCCCTCCTCTATCTATCTAACCCATCTGTCTCCCCTCCTCTATCTATCTAACCCATCTGTTCCCCTCCTCTATCTATCTAACCCATCTGTCTCCCCTCCTCTATCTATCTAACCCATCTGTCTCCCTCCTCTATCTATCTAACCCATATGTTCCCCCTCCTCTATCTATCTAACCCATCTGTCTCCCTCCTCTATCTATCTAACCCATCTGTCTCCCCTCCTCTATCTATCTAACCCATCTGTCTCCCTCCTCTATCTATCTAACCCATCTGTCTCCCCTCCTCTCTCTATCTAACCCATCTGTCTCCCCTCCTCTATCTATCTAACCCATCTGTCTCCCCTCCTCTATCTATCTAACCCATCTGTTCCCCCTCCTCTATCTATCTAACCCATCTGTTCCCCCTCCTCTATCTATCTAACCCATCTGTCTCCCCTCTCTCTCTATCTAACCCATCTGTCTCCCTCCTCTATCTATCTAACCCATCTGTTCCCCCTCCTCTATCTATCTAACCCATCTGTTCCCCCTCCTCTATCTATCTAACCCATCTGTTTCCCCTCCTCTATCTATCTCTCCCGCTCGGTTTCTCCTCCTCTATCTCCCCTTCTCTCTCCCTATCTGTCTCCCCTCCTCTATCTCTCCCCCTCAGTTTCTTCTCCTCTATCTCTCCCCTCAGTTTCTTCTCCTCTATCTCTCCCTCTATCTCTCCCCCTCAGTTTCCTCTCTTCTATCTCTCCTCTATCTCTCCCCCTCAGTTTCTTCTCCTCTATCTCTCCCCTCAGTTTCCTCTCCTCTATCTCTCCCTCTATCTCTCCCCCTCAGTTTCTTCTCCTCTATCTCTCCTCTATCTCTCCTCTATCTCTCCCTCTCTGTCTCCCCTCCTCTATCTCTCCCCCTCAGGTTCCTCTCCTCTATCTCCTCCTCTATCTCTCCCTCTCTGTTTCTCCTCCTCTATATCCCCCTTTCTGTTTAATCTCCTCCTCTATCTCTCCCTCTCTGTTTCTCCTCCTCTATATCCCCCTTTCTGTTTACTCTCCTCCTCTATCTCCCATTCTCTCTCCCTCTCTGTCTCCCCTCGTCTATCTCTCTCCCCTCTGTTTCCCCTCTATATCTCTCTCTATATGTCCCCTGTTCTGGCTCAGTCTGTCTCTCCTGTGCTGCTGAATGGCTGGCTGGTTGATGAGCAGAAACCCCCCACTCTCCTATATTAGGGTTGAGCTGAGTTTTGTCAGGTAGCTTGTCCATTTACCATCACCTGCCTCAGATCAATACAACCACAATTTCACACCCTTCATTAGTGCTAGTACTTCAATAGGCTGCCCTCTCCCCCTTCCTCAAACACACACCATGTTATTCCAGCCATATCAGTGTATTCATCCCTCTCTCCCCTCTCCTCAGTTTGACAGCAGTACATGGTGTGGTGGTGACCTCTGGGTGATGGCTTCTCTATGGCTGCTCTGGGTGTCCGCTGTTGTCAGGTGGTGGTAAAAGACCATCCTAGTGGTGTTACAGCAAGCCGACTTGAGCCCGGTGGAATAAGGTCTTCAGTCCTGCTTCCTGTGACCCCTAACCCCTGACCTCTAACCCTAACCCTCTATTCCCATGGTGACTGGTCTAATCTGAGATGCTCCTGATGTTCGGGTGATTTTAGTGTTTTGGTGTTTGGTGCATTTTCTCTTGGAGCGTTTGGTTTATGATATCTCTTTCTGTTCTCCCTCCTCCTCCCCTCCTCTCTCCTCCCCTCCTCTCTCCTTCCCTCCTCTCCTCCTCCCCTCCTCCCCTCCTCTCTCCTCCCCTCCTCTCCAGACGGCTGGTATAAACACTACGGATAAGGAACTAGAGAGCCTCTTCCTTACCAATGTGTCTTTAGAGGATGCAGGAGAGTATACTTGTCTAGCAGGGAACTCTATTGGGTATGCTTACCACTCTGCTTGGCTCACCGTGCTCCCAGGTATACCCTACCCCTCTCTCTCGCCTCTATGTCTCATTCTAACGAATTTCAGTTTGTTTTATACAAATCAAATCAAATCAAATTTATTTATATAGCCCTTCGTACATCAGCTGATATCTCAAAGTGCTGTACAGAAACCCAGCCTAAAACCCCAAACAGCAAGCAATGCAGGTGTAGAAGGTGTATACCTGTGTCTGAAACTTTACAAATGTCATTTGATTTCAAATCATTTATTTACTCAGTGGCACAGTATTCAGCTGAAAAAGCACCACCATCCTAGAGATGATTGTAGTATAGAGACTTCAGTATGAGTATTGATGATTACTGCTGAACTATGTCCTCCAGCCTCCTAGACTGAACTGTGACCCCCAGGCTCCTAGACTGAACTATGTCCCCCAGCCTCCTAGAGATGATTGTAGTGTAGAGACTTCAGTATGAGTATTGATGATTACTGCTGAACTATGTCCTCCAGCCTCCTAGACTGAACTGTGACCCCCAGGCTCCTAGACTGAACTGTGACCCCCAGGCTCCTAGACTGAACTATGTCCCCCAGCCTCCTAGAGATCATTGTAGTGTAGAGACTTCAGTATGAGTATTAATGATTACTGCTTGTTAACACGTCAGCCATGCTGAACTATGACCCCAGCCTCCTAGACTGAACTATGTCCCCCAGCCTCCTAGACTGAACTATGACCCCCAGCCTCCTAGACTGAACTATGTCCTCCAGCCACCTAGACTGAACTATGACCCCCAGCCTCCTAGACTGAACTATGTCCCCCAGCCTCCTAGACTGAACTGACCCCCATGAACTATGTCCTCCAGCCCCAGCCTCCTAGACTGAACTATGTCCCCCAGCCTCCTAGACTGAACTATGTCCTCCAGCCACCTAGACTGAACTATGTCCCCCAGCCTCCTAGACTGAACTATGTCCCCCAGCCTCCTAGACTGAACTATGTCCTCCAGACCTAGACTGAACATGACCCCAGCCACCTAGACTGAACTATGTCCTCCAGCCTCCTAGACTGAACTATGACCCCCAGCCACCTAGACTGAACTATGACCCCCAGCCTCCTAGACTGAACTATGACCCCCAACCTCCTTAACACTGAACTATGACCCCCAACCTCCTAAACACTGAACTATGACCCCCAACCTCCTAAACACTGAACTATGACCCCCAACCCCTAAATACTGAACAATGACCTCCAGCCTCCTAGACTGAACTATGTCCCCAGCCTCCTAGACTGAACTATGACCCCCAGCCTCCTAGACTGAACTATGACCCCCAACCTCCTAGACTGAACTGTGTCCCCCAGCCTCCTAGACTGAACTATATCCCCAGCCTCCTAGACTGAACTATGACCCCCAGCCTCCTAAACACTAATCTATGTCCCCCAGCCTCCTAGACTGAACTACGTCCCCCAGCCTCCTAGACTGAACTATGACCCCCAGCCTCCTAGACTGAACAATGTCCTCCAGCCTCCTAGACTGAACTATGTCCCCCAGCCTCCTAGACTGAACTATGACCCCCAGCCTCCTAGACTGAACTATGTCCCCCAACCTCCTAGACTGAACTATGACCCCCAACCTCCTAAACACTAATCTATGTCCCCCAGCCTCCTAAACACTAATCTATGTCCCCCAGCCTCCTAGACTGAACTACGTCCCCCAGCCTCCTAGACTGAACTATGTCCCCCAGCCTCCTAGACTGAACTATGTCCCCCAGCCTCCTAGACTGAACTATGTCCCCCAGCCTCCTAGACTGAACTATGTCCCCCAGCCTCCTAGACTGAACTATGTCCCCTAGCCTCCTAGACTGAACTATGACCCCCAGCCTCCTAGACTGAACTATGTCCCCCAGCCTCCTAGACTGAACTTTGCCCCCCAGCCTCCTAGACTGATGGTTGTGATTCAACTGAACAGAGACAGTAGGGTATTAATCAACACATTTAAACACAATGGTTGTGATTCAACTGAACAGAGACAGTAGGGTATTAATCAACACATTTAATCATGCAATGGTTGTGATTCCGATTCCTGAGCCTGGGTTCCAGTCTTTTTCTGCTCTTTTGCCAAGTTTCCAACTCCTTATCACACATTGTTACGCCAGTCTTGATAATGAGGGATAAGCTGTTGAAATGATAGTTCAAGCTGATCTGGGCCCCTCTGCAACGTTTGTAGTGTTGTTGTGGTTGTGACTGTAGTCCAACGTTAATTCTGTAACCTCTAACCCTTGATCTCTAACCCCTGATCTCTAACCCCTGACCTCTAACCCCTGATCTCTAACCCCTGATCTCTAACCCCTGATCTCTAACCCCTGATCTCTAACCCCTGATCTCTAACCCCTGACCTCTAACCCCTGACCTCTCCCAGCGCTGCACGATGGTGACAAGGAGGATGACTATGCTGACATCCTGATCTATGTGACGGGCTGCGTGCTGTTCATCCTGGCCGTCGTCATCATCATCCTCTGTCGTATGAGGATGTCTACCCAGAAGACCCTGCCCTCCCCGCCCATCCAGAAACTCTCCAAGTTCCCCTTAAAGAGACAGGTAACAGAAAGTAGATACAAGATTTCCAACAAACCTGTAAACTTTTTATACCTTATTATAACCTTTTATAAATTACATTTGCTCACCGCCTGGGTCCGCTCTCCTCCTTTTGAAAAAGGTCAAAGTTCATCCAGGAGAGCCGGTGAGCAGATTGAAGGTGGACGGAAATGCTCTTGCTTGAAATGAGACGGTCCTTCTCCACTCATGAAATGAGATGGGCCTTCTCTGCTCATAAAATGAGATGGTCCTTCTCTACTCATGAAATGAGATGGGCCTTCTCTGCTCATGAAATGAGATGGGCCTTCTCTACTCATGAAATGAGATGGGCCTTCTCTGCTCATGAAATGAGATGGGCCTTCTCTGCTCATGAAATGAGATGGTCCTTTTCTACTCATGAAATGAGACGTTCTTTCTCCACTCATGTGCCATTTACGGGAGAGGTTCCCAAAATAAATGTGTAAAGTGATCAAACCAATTAAGTTGGATGTGCCAGACATTTACAGATCAAGGCACTGCAACGCGGCGTCACTAAAGCCTGGGGTTTGATCCCCGGCTGTGTCACAATCGGCCAGGACCAGGAGTCCTATAGGGCGTCGCACAATTGGCCCAGCATCGTCCGGGTTAGGGGAAGGTTTGGCCCAGCATCGTCCGGGTTAGGGGAACGTTTGGCCCAGCATCGTCCGGGTTAGGGGAAGGTTTGGCCCAGCATCGTCCGGGTTAGGGGAAGGTTTGGCCCAGCATCGTCCGGGTTAGGGGAAGGTTTGGCCCAGCATCGTCCGGGTTAGGGGAAGGTTTGGCCCAGCATCGTCCGGGTTAGGGGAAGGTTTGGCCCAGCATCGTCCGGGTTAGGGGAAGGTTTGGCCCAGCATCGTCCGGGTTAGGGGAAGGTTTGGCCCAGCATCGTCCGGGTTAGGGGAAGGTTTGGCCGGTTTAAATGTGGGAATGTTTTTCTCCTCTGACAAAACAAAGCTGATTCAAAATGGGGTGTGGCAGATTTCACACCAGTATCCCCCATCCTCCTCCTGCCTGGGTGGCAGGTAGCCTAGTGTTTAGAGTGTTGGACTTTTAACTGAAAGGTTGCAAGATCGAATCCCCAAGCTGACAAGGTAAAAACAAGGCAGGTAACCCACTGTTCCTAGGCTGTCATTGTAAATAAGCATTTGTTCTTAATTAACTGACTTGCCTAGTCAAATAAAGGTTCAATAAAAATGAAAATGAATAAATAAACAATTCCCGCCTTTCGTCATGAGCCGTTCGGCCGTTATCGAGAACCACATACCGGATATTTTAACAGTGTCATTAGCAATTGATTTTTAAGAGTATTTCTTGCGCCTACCTAGGTCAAATTCTAAACGTCGGATTAAAACGAGACTACAGCATCCATAAAGTGATCCTTGGATAAAAAAATTCCATATTTACTACATTTCAAGGTGCAACAGTTTTTATCAAATGTATAAATTATCGCTCTCACATGCTAATTTCTGTCATAACATATTTTTCGCGGGTCGGTTGCTTGGCAACAGCACAGCTGCCTGCACCATGTTGCCAGTTAGAAGAAGTGTAAACAAACCTAGGCTACTGTAGATAGCTGGCTACATGGTGGTATTCAAGCTGAGGTTAATCTATAAATGTAAACAAACCTAGGCTACTGTAGATAGCTGGCTACATGGTGGTATTCAAGCTGAGGTTAATCTATAAATGTAAACAAACCTAGGCTACTGTAGATAGCTGGCTACATGGTGGTATTCAAGCTGAGGTTAATCTATAAATGCAAACAGATACTTTAATTAGCCAGGTAGCGAGCTAAATAATGTTAACAAATTAATGTTAGCTTGATTGTACTAAGTCCAGTAGCTAGCCTCTATAGCTAGCTAGCTGAAAGCTACTGTAACTAGCTACCTAATTAACAGGCAATTCATTAAAAGGTAGATAGCTATATTTATTTATGGAAGGTTTGTTACACAAATAACCTCAGCCATTAGCTAGCTAGTCACATTTCACTGTTTACAGGACACAGCTCAAACTGCTGAAGAAATGTTATGCTAGCTAACTCAACCAGTGCCTCTGTCTCTGTTGGGCACTGACTGCAGTGTGCAAAAGTATCAGATCAACTCAACAGTGGAACCTTTACAATCCACTCCAGTAAACCCCTTCTCCTGCCTTCTTGGTATTGTAATCCAACTGTGTGCTGATCAACATTGGTAGTGGTAGTATACTACCTGGTAGTGGTAGTGGTAGTATACTACCTGGTAGTGGTAGTGGTAGTATACTACCTGGTAGTGGTAGTGGTAGTATACTACCTGGTAGTGGTAGTGGTAGTATACTACCTGGTAGTGGTAGTGGTAGTATACTACCTGGTAGTGGTAGTGGTAGTATACTACCTGGTAGTGGTAGTGGTAGTATACCACCTGGTAGTGGTAGTGGTAGTATACTACCTGGTAGTGGTAGTGGTAGTATACTACCTGGTAGTGGTAGTATACCACCTGGTAGTGGTAGTGGTAGTATACTACCTGGTAGTGGTAGTATACCACCTGGTAGTGGTAGTGGTAGTATACTACCTGGTAGTGGTAGTGGTAGTATACTACCTGGTAGTGGTAGTGGTAGTATACTACCTGGTAGTGGTAGTATACCACCTGGTAGTGGTAGTGGTAGTATACTACCTGGTAGTGGTAGTGGTAGTATACTACCTGGTAGTGGTAGTGGTAGTATACTACCTGGTAGTGGGTAGTATACTGCCTGGTAGTAGTATACCACCTGGTAGTGGGTATACCACCTGGTAGTGGTAGTATACCACCTGGTAGTGGTAGTGGTAGTATACTACCTGGTAGTGGTGGTAGTATACTACCTGGTGGCAGTACCTGGTAGTGGTAGTGGTAGTATACTACCTGGTAGTGGTAGTGGTAGTATACTACCTGGTAGTGGTAGTGGTAGTATACTGCCTGGGTAGTGGTAGTATACTACCTGGTAGTGGTAGTATACCACCTGGTAGTGGTAGTGGTAGTATACTACCTGGTAGTGGTAGTGTAGTGGTAGGTGTGTAGTATACTACCTGGTAGTGGTAGTGGTAGTATACTACCTAGTATACTGCCTGGTAGTGGTAGTATACTACCTGGTAGTGGTAGTGGTAGTATACTACCTGGTAGTGGTAGTGGTAGTATACTACCTGGTAGTGGTAGTGGTAGTATACTACCTGGTAGTGGTAGTGGTAGTATACTACCTGGTAGTGGTAGTGGTAGTATACTACCTGGTAGTGGTAGTGGTAGTATACTACCTGGTAGTGGTAGTGGTATACTACCTGGTAGTGGTAGTAGTATACTACCTGGTAGTGGTAGTGGTAGTATACTACCTGGTAGTGGTAGTGGTAGTATACTACCTGGTAGTGGTAGTGGTAGTATACTACCTGGTAGTGGTAGTGGTAGTATACCACCTGGTAGTGGTAGTATACCACCTGGTAGTGGTAGTATACTACCTGGTAGTGGTAGTGGTAGTATACTACCTGGTAGTGGTAGTGGTAGTATACTACCTGGTAGTGGTAGTGGTAGTATACTACCTGGTAGTGGTAGTATACCACCTGGTAGTGGTAGTGGTAGTATACTACCTGGTAGTGGTAGTATACTACCTGGTAGTGGTAGTATACTACCTGGTAGTGGTAGTGGTAGTATACTACCTGGTAGTGGTAGTGGTAGTATACTACCTGGTAGTGGTAGTGGTAGTATACTACCTGGTAGTGGTAGTGGTAGTATACTACCTGGTAGTGGTAGTGGTAGTATACTACCTGGTAGTGGTAGTGGTAGTATACTACCTGGTAGTGGTAGTGGTAGTATACTACCTGGTAGTGGTAGTGGTAGTATACTACCTGGTAGTGGTAGTATACTACCTGGTAGTGGTAGTGGTAGTATACTACCTGGTAGTGGTAGTGGTAGTATACTACCTGGTAGTGGTAGTGGTAGTATACTACCTGGTAGTGGTAGTGGTAGTATACTACCTGGTAGTGGTAGTAGTATACCACCTGGTAGTGGTAGTGGTAGTATACTACCTGGTAGTGGTAGTATACTACCTGGTGCAGTGGTAGTGGTAGTATACTACCTGGTAGTGGTAGTGGTAGTATACTACCTGGTAGTGGTAGTGGTAGTATACTACCTGGTAGTGGTAGTGGTAGTATACCACCTGGTAGTGGTAGTATACCACCTGGTAGTGGTAGTATACCACCTGGTAGTGGTAGTATACTACCTGGTAGTGGTAGTATACTACCTGGCAGTGGTAGTGGTAGTATACTACCTGGTAGTGGTAGTGGTGAGTATACTGCCTGGTAGTGGTAGTATACCGCCTGGTAGTGGTAGTGGTGGTATACTACCTGGTAGTGGTAGTATACTACCTGGTAGTGGTGGTATAGTGGTAGTGGTAGTATACCACCTGGTAGTGGTAGTGGTAGTATACTACCTGGTAGTGGTAGTATACTACCTGGTAGTGGTAGTGGTAGTATACTACCTGGTAGTGGTAGTATACCACCTGGTAGTACCACCTGGTAGTGGTAGTATACCACCTGGTAGTGGTAGTGGTATACTACCTGGTAGTGGTAGTGGTAGTATACTACCTGGTAGTGGTAGTATACTACCTGGTAGTGGTAGTGGTAGTATACTACCTGGTAGTGGTAGTGGTAGTATACTACCTGATAGTGGTAGTGGTAGTATACTACCTGGTAGTGGTAGTGGTAGTATACTACCTGGTAGTGGTAGTATACCACCTGGTAGTGGTAGTGGTAGTATACTACCTGGTAGTGGTAGTATACTACCTGGTAGTGGTAGTGGTAGTATACTACCTGGTAGTGGTAGTGGTAGTATACTACCTGGTAGTGGTAGTGGTAGTATACTACCTGGTAGTGGTAGTGGTAGTATACCACCTGGTAGTGGTAGTATACCACCTGGTAGTGGTAGTATACCACCTGGTAGTGGTAGTATACTACCTGGTAGTGGTAGTGGTAGTATACTACCTGGTAGTGGTAGTGGTAGTATACTACCTGGTAGTGGTAGTGGTAGTATACTACCTGGTAGTGGTAGTATACCACCTGGTAGTGGTAGTGGTAGTATACTACCTGGTAGTGGTAGTATACTACCTGGTAGTGGTAGTATACTACCTGGTAGTGGTAGTATACCACCTGGTAGTGGTAGTGGTAGTATACTACCTGGTAGTGGTAGTATACTACCTGGTAGTGGTAGTGGTAGTATACTACCTGGTAGTGGTAGTGGTAGTATACTACCTGGTAGTGGTAGTGGTAGTATACTACCTGGTAGTGGTAGTATACCACCTGGTAGTGGTAGTATACCACCTGGTAGTGGTAGTATACCACCTGGTAGTGGTAGTGGTAGTATACTACCTGGTAGTGGTAGTATACTACCTGGTAGTGGTAGTATACTACCTGGTAGTGGTAGTATACCACCTGGTAGTGGTAGTGGTAGTATACTACCTGGTAGTGGTAGTATACTACCTGGTAGTGGTAGTATACTACCTGGTAGTGGTAGTATACTACTGCCTGGTAGTGGTGGTATACTACCTGGTGGTGGTAGTATACTGCCCAGTGGTAGTGGTAGTATACTACCTGGTAGTGGTAGTATACTACCTGGTAGTGGTAGTATACTACCTGGTAGTGGTAGTATACTACCTGGTAGTGGTAGTATACTACCTGGTAGTGGTAGTATACTACCTGGTAGTGGTAGTGGTAGTATACTACCTGGTAGTGGTAGTATACTACCTGGTAGTGGTAGTATACCACTAGGCCAAACTAATAACTAAGCCACGTGTTGGATATTTGTCGACACCTCTGCCATGAACACCTGTGTGAAGCTAGCCAAATAAAGGATTAGCCACAATAGTGGAATTTGAAGTTTGCCTTCAAATTAAACGTCCCCCATAAAAGGTGATTCAAACTGATACAAATAGTGGAATCATGTTATATTTGGACTGAGACCACTACTGTCTCTATACCACTACCAGACCACTACTGTCTCTATACCACTACCACTACCAGACCACTACTGTATCTATACCACTACCAGACCACTACTGTCTCTATACCACTACCACTACCAGACCACTACTGTCTCTATACCACTACCAGACCACTACTGTCTCTATACCACTACCACTACCAGACCACTACTGTCTCTATACCACTACCAGACCACTACTGTCTCTATACCACTACCAGACCACTACTGTCTCTATACCACCTGGTAGTACTGTCTCTATACCACTACCACTACCAGACCACTACTGTCTCTATACCACTACCAGACCACTACTGTCTCTATACCACTACCACTACCAGACCACTACTGTCTCTATACCACTACCTGGACCACTAGTGTCTCTATACCACTACCACTACCAGACCACCTGTCTCTATACCACTACCAGACCACTACCTGTGGTCTATACCACTACCAGACCACTACTGTCTCTATACCACTACCTGACCACTGGTGGTCTCTATACCACTACCAGACCACTGGTGGTATCTATACCACTACCACTACCAGACCACTACTGTCTCTATACCACTACCACTACCAGACCACTACTGTATCTATACCACTACCACTACCAGACCACTACTGTCTCTATACCACTACCACTACCAGACCACTACTGTATCTATACCACTACCACTACCAGACCACTACTGTCTCTATACCACTACCAGACCACTACTGTCTCTATACAACTACCACTACCAGACCACTACTGTCTCTATACCACTACCAGACCACTACTGTCTCTATACCACTACCAGACCACTACTGTATCTATACCACTACCACTACCAGACCACTACTGTATCTATACCACTACCAGACCACTACTGTATCTATACCACTACCAGACCACTACTGTCTCTATATCACTACCAGACCACTACTGTCTCTATACCACTACCACTACCAGACCACTACTGTCTCTATACCACTACCAGACCACTACTGTATCTATACCACTACCAGACCACTACTGTCTCTATACCACTACCAGACCACTACTGTCTCTATACCACTACCAGACCACTACTGTATCTATACCACTACCAGACCACTACTGTCTCTATGCCACTACCAGACCACTACTGTCTCTATACCACTACCAGACCACTACTGTCTCTATACCACTACCAGACCACTACTGTCTCTATACCACTACCAGACCACTACTGTATCTATACCACTACCAGACCACTACTGTCTCTATACCACTACCAGACCACTACTGTCTCTATACCACTACCACTACCAGACCACTACTGTCTCTATACCACTACCAGACCACTACTGTCTCTATACCACTACCAGACCACTACTGTCTCTATACCACTACCACTACCAGACCACTACTGTATCTATACCACTACCAGACCACTACTGTCTCTATACCACTACCAGACCACTACTGTCTCTATACCACTACCAGACCACTACTGTCTCTATACCACTACCAGACCACTACTGTCTCTATACCACTACCAGACCACTACTGTCTCTATACCACTACCAGACCACTACTGTCTCTATACCACTACCAGACCACTACTGTATCTATACCACTACCACTACCAGACCACTACTGTATCTATACCACTACCAGACCACTACTGTATCTATACCACTACCACTACCAGACCACTACTGTATCTATACCACTACCACTACCAGACCACTACTGTATCTATACCACTACCACTACCAGACCACTACTGTATCTATACCACTACCAGACCACTACTGTCTCTATACCACTACCACTACCAGACCACTACTGTATCTATACCACTACCAGACCACTACTGTATCTATACCACTACCAGACCACTACTGTATCTATACCACTACCACTACCAGACCACTACTGTATCTATACCACTACCACTACCAGACCACTACTGTATCTATACCACTACCAGACCACTACTGTCTCTATACCACTACCACTACCAGACCACTACTGTATCTATACCACTACCACTACCAGACCACTACTGTATCTATACCACTACCAGACCACTACTGTCTCTATACCACTACCAGACCACTACTGTCTCTATACCACTACCAGACCACTACTGTATCTATACCACTACCAGACCACTACTGTATCTATACCACTACCAGACCACTACTGTCTCTATACCACTACCAGACCACTACTGTCTCTATACCACTACCAGACCACTACTGTCTCTATACCACTACCAGACCACTACTGTATCTATACCACTACCAGACCACTACTGTCTCTATACCACTACCAGACCACTACTGTCTCTATACCACTACCACTACCAGACCACTACTGTCTCTATACCACTACCAGACCACTACTGTCTCTATACCACTACCAGACCACTACTGTCTCTATACCACTACCACTACCAGACCACTACTGTATCTATACCACTACCAGACCACTACTGTCTCTATACCACTACCAGACCACTACTGTCTCTATACCACTACCAGACCACTACTGTCTCTATACCACTACCAGACCACTACTGTCTCTATACCACTACCACTACCAGACCACTACTGTCTCTATACCACTACCACTACCAGACCACTACTGTCTCTATACCACTACCACTACCAGACCACTACTGTCTCTATACCACTACCAGACCACTACTGTCTCTATACCACTACCAGACCACTACTGTCTCTATACCACTACCAGACCACTACTGTCTCTATACCACTACCAGACCACTACTGTCTCTATACCACTACCAGACCACTACTGTCTCTATACCACTACCAGACCACTACTGTCTCTATACCACTACCAGACCACTACTGTCTCTATACCACTACCAGACCAGACCACTACTGTCTCTATACCACTACCAGACCACTACTGTCTCTATACCACTACCAGACCACTACTGTCTCTATACCACTACCACTACCAGACCACTACTGTCTCTATACCACTACCACTACCAGACCACTACTGTATCTATACCACTACCAGACCACTACTGTCTCTATACCACTACCACTACCAGACCACTACTGTCTCTATACCGCTACCAGACCACTACTGTCTCTATACCACTACCACTACCAGACCACTACTGTATCTATACCACTACCAGACCACTACTGTATCTATACCACTACCAGACCACTACGGTCTCTATACCACTACCAGACCACTACTGTCTCTATACCACTACCAGACCACTACTGTCTCTATACCACTACCAGACCACTACTGTATCTATACCACTACCACTACCAGACCACTACTGTATCTATACCACTACCAGACCACTACTGTCTCTATACCACTACCACTACCAGACCACTACTGTATCTATACCACTACCAGACCACTACTGTCTCTATACCACTACCACTACCAGACCACTACTGTATCTATACCACTACCACTACCAGACCACTACTGTATCTATACCACTACCAGACCACTACTGTCTCTATACCACTACCACTACCAGACCACTACTGTCTCTATACCACTACCAGACCACTACTGTCTCTATACCACTACCAGACCACTACTGTATCTATACCACTACCAGACCACTACTGTCTCTATACCACTACCACTACCAGACCACTACTGTCTCTATACCACTACCAGACCACTACTGTCTCTATACCACTACCAGACCACTACTGTATCTATACCACTACCAGACCACTACTGTCTCTATACCACTACCAGACCACTACTGTCTCTATACCACTACCACTACCAGACCACTACTGTCTCTATACCACTACCAGACCACTACTGTATCTATACCACTACCAGACCACTACTGTCTCTATACCACTACCACTACCAGACCACTACTGTATCTATACCACTACCAGACCACTACTGTATCTATACCACTACCAGACCACTACTGTATCTATACCACTACCACTACCAGACCACTACTGTATCTATACCACTACCACTACCAGACCACTACTGTATCTATACCACTACCAGACCACTACTGTCTCTATACCACTACCACTACCAGACCACTACTGTATCTATACCACTACCACTACCAGACCACTACTGTATCTATACCACTACCAGACCACTACTGTCTCTATACCACTACCAGACCACTACTGTCTCTATACCACTACCAGACCACTACTGTATCTATACCACTACCAGACCACTACTGTATCTATACCACTACCAGACCACTACTGTCTCTATACCACTACCAGACCACTACTGTCTCTATACCACTACCAGACCACTACTGTCTCTATACCACTACCAGACCACTACTGTATCTATACCACTACCAGACCACTACTGTCTCTATACCACTACCAGACCACTACTGTCTCTATACCACTACCACTACCAGACCACTACTGTCTCTATACCACTACCAGACCACTACTGTCTCTATACCACTACCAGACCACTACTGTCTCTATACCACTACCACTACCAGACCACTACTGTATCTATACCACTACCAGACCACTACTGTCTCTATACCACTACCAGACCACTACTGTCTCTATACCACTACCAGACCACTACTGTCTCTATACCACTACCACTACCAGACCACTACTGTCTCTATACCACTACCACTACCAGACCACTACTGTCTCTATACCACTACCACTACCAGACCACTACTGTCTCTATACCACTACCAGACCACTACTGTCTCTATACCACTACCAGACCACTACTGTCTCTATACCACTACCAGACCACTACTGTCTCTATACCACTACCAGACCACTACTGTCTCTATACCACTACCAGACCACTACTGTCTCTATACCACTACCAGACCACTACTGTCTCTATACCACTACCAGACCACTACTGTCTCTATACCACTACCACTACCAGACCACTACTGTCTCTATACCACTACCAGACCACTACTGTCTCTATACCACTACCAGACCACTACTGTCTCTATACCACTACCACTACCAGACCACTACTGTCTCTATACCACTACCACTACCAGACCACTACTGTATCTATACCACTACCAGACCACTACTGTCTCTATACCACTACCACTACCAGACCACTACTGTCTCTATACCGCTACCAGACCACTACTGTCTCTATACCACTACCACTACCAGACCACTACTGTATCTATACCACTACCAGACCACTACTGTATCTATACCACTACCAGACCACTACTGTCTCTATACCACTACCAGACCACTACTGTCTCTATACCACTACCAGACCACTACTGTCTCTATACCACTACCAGACCACTACTGTATCTATACCACTACCACTACCAGACCACTACTGTATCTATACCACTACCAGACCACTACTGTCTCTATACCACTACCACTACCAGACCACTACTGTATCTATACCACTACCAGACCACTACTGTCTCTATACCACTACCACTACCAGACCACTACTGTATCTATACCACTACCACTACCAGACCACTACTGTCTCTATACCACTACCAGACCACTACTGTCTCTATACCACTACCACTACCAGACCACTACTGTCTCTATACCACTACCAGACCACTACTGTCTCTATACCACTACCAGACCACTACTGTATCTATACCACTACCAGACCACTACTGTCTCTATACCACTACCACTACCAGACCACTACTGTCTCTATACCACTACCAGACCACTACTGTCTCTATACCACTACCAGACCACTACTGTATCTATACCACTACCAGACCACTACTGTCTCTATACCACTACCAGACCACTACTGTCTCTATACCACTACCACTACCAGACCACTACTGTCTCTATACCACTACCAGACCACTACTGTATCTATACCACTACCAGACCACTACTGTCTCTATATCACTACCAGACCACTACTGTCTCTATACCACTACCACTACCAGACCACTACTGTCTCTATACCACTACCAGACCACTACTGTATCTATACCACTACCAGACCACTACTGTCTCTATACCACTACCAGACCACTACTGTCTCTATACCACTACCAGACCACTACTGTCTCTATACCACTACCAGACCACTACTGTCTCTATACCACTACCAGACCACTACTGTATCTATACCACTACCACTACCAGACCACTACTGTATCCATACCACTACCAGACCACTACTGTATCTATACCACTACCACTACCAGACCACTACTGTATCTATACCACTACCACTACCAGACCACTACTGTATCTATACCACTACCACTACCAGACCACTACTGTATCTATACCACTACCAGACCACTACTGTCTCTATACCACTACCACTACCAGACCACTACTGTATCTATACCACTACCAGACCACTACTGTATCTATACCACTACCACTACCAGACCACTACTGTATCTATACCACTACCACTACCAGACCACTACTGTATCTATACCACTACCACTACCAGACCACTACTGTATCTATACCACTACCAGACCACTACTGTCTCTATACCACTACCACTACCAGACCACTACTGTATCTATACCACTACCACTACCAGACCACTACTGTATCTATACCACTACCAGACCACTACTGTCTCTATACCACTACCAGACCACTACTGTCTCTATACCACTACCAGACCACTACTGTATCTATACCACTACCAGACCACTACTGTATCTATACCACTACCAGACCACTACTGTCTCTATACCACTACCAGACCACTACTGTCTCTATACCACTACCACTACCAGACCACTACTGTCTCTATACCACTACCAGACCACTACTGTCTCTATACCACTACCAGACCACTACTGTATCTATACCACTACCACTACCAGACCACTACTGTATCTATACCACTACCAGACCACTACTGTCTCTATACCACTACCAGACCACTACTGTCTCTATACCACTACCAGACCACTACTGTATCTATACCACTACCAGACCACTACTGTATCTATACCACTACCAGACCACTACTGTCTCTATACCACTACCAGACCACTACTGTCTCTATACCACTACCAGACCACTACTGTCTCTATACCACTACCAGACCACTACTGTATCTATACCACTACCAGACCACTACTGTCTCTATACCACTACCAGACCACTACTGTCTCTATACCACTACCACTACCAGACCACTACTGTCTCTATACCACTACCAGACCACTACTGTCTCTATACCACTACCAGACCACTACTGTCTCTATACCACTACCACTACCAGACCACTACTGTATCTATACCACTACCAGACCACTACTGTCTCTATACCACTACCAGACCACTACTGTATCTATACCACTACCAGACCACTACTGTATCTATACCACTACCAGACCACTACTGTCTCTATACCACTACCAGACCACTACTGTCTCTATACCACTACCAGACCACTACTGTATCTATACCACTACCAGACCACTACTGTCTCTATACCACTACCAGACCACTACTGTATCTATACCACTACCAGACCACTACTGTATCTATACCACTACCAGACCACTACTGTCTCTATACCACTACCAGACCACTACTGTCTCTATACCACTACCACTACCAGACCACTACTGTCTCTATACCACTACCACTACCAGACCACTACTGTATCTATACCACTACCAGACCACTACTGTCTCTATACCACTACCAGACCACTACTGTCTCTATACCACTACCAGACCACTACTGTATCTATACCACTACCAGACCACTACTGTCTCTATACCACTACCAGACCACTACTGTCTCTATACCACTACCACTACCAGACCACTACTGTCTCTATACCACTACCAGACCACTACTGTCTCTATACCACTACCAGACCACTACTGTCTCTATACCACTACCACTACCAGACCACTACTGTATCTATACCACTACCAGACCACTACTGTCTCTATACCACTACCAGACCACTACTGTATCTATACCACTACCAGACCACTACTGTATCTATACCACTACCAGACCACTACTGTATCTATACCACTACCAGACCACTACTGTATCTATACCACTACCACTACCAGACCACTACTGTATCTATACCACTACCACTACCAGACCACTACTGTATCTATACCACTACCACTACCAGACCACTACTGTATCTATACCACTACCAGACCACTACTGTCTCTATACCACTACCACTACCAGACCACTACTGTATCTATACCACTACCACTACCAGACCACTACTGTATCTATACCACTACCAGACCACTACTGTCTCTATACCACTACCAGACCACTACTGTCTCTATACCACTACCAGACCACTACTGTATCTATACCACTACCAGACCACTACTGTATCTATACCACTACCAGACCACTACTGTCTCTATACCACTACCAGACCACTACTGTCTCTATACCACTACCAGACCACTACTGTCTCTATACCACTACCAGACCACTACTGTATCTATACCACTACCAGACCCCTACTGTCTCTATACCACTACCAGACCACTACTGTCTCTATACCACTACGACTACCAGACCACTACTGTCTCTATACCACTACCAGACCACTACTGTCTCTATACCACTACCAGACCACTACTGTCTCTATACCACTACCACTACCAGACCACTACTGTATCTATACCACTACCAGACCACTACTGTCTCTATACCACTACCAGACCACTACTGTATCTATACCACTACCAGACCACTACTGTATCTATACCACTACCAGACCACTAGTGTATCTATACCACTACCAGACCACTACTGTATCTATACCACTACCAGACCACTACTGTCTCTATACCACTACCAGACCACTACTGTATCTATACCACTACCACTACCAGACCACTACTGTCTCTATACCACTACCACTACCAGACCACTACTGTATCTATACCACTACCAGACCACTACTGTCTCTATACCACTACCAGACCACTACTGTATCTATACCACTACCAGACCACTACTGTCTCTATACCACTACCAGACCACTACTGTCTCTATACCACTACCACTACCAGACCACTACTGTCTCTATACCACTACCAGACCACTACTGTCTCTATACCACTACCAGACCACTACTGTCTCTATACCACTACCACTACCAGACCACTACTGTATCTATACCACTACCAGACCACTACTGTCTCTATACCACTACCAGACCACTACTGTATCTATACCACTACCAGACCACTACTGTATCTATACCACTACCAGACCACTACTGTATCTATACCACTACCAGACCACTACTGTATCTATACCACTACCAGACCACTACTGTCTCTATACCACTACCAGACCACTACTGTCTCTATACCACTACCAGACCACTACTGTCTCTATACCACTACCAGACCACTACTGTATCTATACCACTACCAGACCACTACTGTCTCTATACCACTACCAGACCACTACTGTATCTATACCACTACCAGACCACTACTGTATCTATACCACTACCAGACCACTACTGTCTCTATACCACTACCACTACCAGACCACTACTGTATCTATACCACTACCAGACCACTACTGTATCTATACCACTACCAGACCACTACTGTCTCTATACCACTACTGTCTCTATACCACTACCAGACCACTACTGTCTCTATACCACTACCACTACCAGACCACTACTGTCTCTATACCACTACCAGACCACTACTGTCTCTATACCACTACCAGACCACTACTGTCTCTATACCACTACCAGACCACTACTGTCTCTATACCACTACCACTACCAGACCACTACTGTATCTATACCACTACCAGACCACTACTGTATCTATACCACTACCAGACCACTACTGTCTCTATACCACTACTGTCTCTATACCACTACCAGACCACTACTGTCTCTATACCACTACCACTACCAGACCACTACTGTCTCTATACCACTACCAGACCACTACTGTATCTATACCACTACCAGACCACTACTGTCTCTATACCACTACCACTACCAGACCACTACTGTCTCTATACCACTACCAGACCACTACTGTCTCTATACCACTACCAGACCACTACTGTCTCTATACCACTACCACTACCAGACCACTACTATCTCTATACCACTACCACTACCAGACCACTACTGTCTCTATACCACTACCAGACCACTACTGTCTCTATACCACTACCACTACCAGACCACTACTGTCTCTATACCACTACCAGACCACTACTGTCTCTATACCACTACCAGACCACTACTGTCTCTATACCACTACCAGACCACTACTGTCTCTATACCACTACCAGACCACTACTGTCTCTATACCACTACCAGACCACTACTGTCTCTATACCACTACCAGACCACTACTGTCTCTATACCACTACCACTACCAGACCACTACTGTCTCTATACCACTACCACTACCAGACCACTACTGTATCTATACCACTACCAGACCACTACTGTCTCTATACCACTACCAGACCACTACTGTCTCTATACCACTACCAGACCACTACTGTCTCTATACTACCACTACCAGACCACTACTGTATCTATACCACTACCAGACCACTACTGTCTCTATACCACTACCAGACCACTACTGTCTCTATACCACTACCAGACCACTACTGTCTCTATACCACTACCAGACCACTACTGTCTCTATACCACTACCAGACCACTACTGTCTCTATACCACTACCAGACCACTACTGTCTCTATACCACTACCACTACCAGACCACTACTGTCTCTATACCACTACCAGACCACTACTGTCTCTATACCACTACCAGACCACTACTGTCTCTATACCACTACCACTACCAGACCACTACTGTATCTATACCACTACCAGACCACTACTGTCTCTATACCACTACCAGACCACTACTGTATCTATACCACTACCAGACCACTACTGTATCTATACCACTACCAGACCACTACTGTCTCTATACCACTACCAGACCACTACTGTCTCTATACCACTACCAGACCACTACTGTCTCTATACCACTACCAGACCACTACTGTCTCTATACCACTACCAGACCACTACTGTATCTATACCACTACCAGACCACTACTGTATCTATACCACTACCAGACCACTACTGTCTCTATACCACTACCAGACCACTACTGTCTCTATCCACTACCACTACCAGACCACTACTGTCTCTATACCACTACCACTACCAGACCACTACTGTATCTATACCACTACCAGACCACTACTGTCTCTATACCACTACCAGACCACTACTGTCTCTATACCACTACCAGACCACTACTGTCTCTATACCACTACCAGACCACTACTGTCTCTATACCACTACCAGACCACTACTGTCTCTATACCACTACCACTACCAGACCACTACTGTCTCTATACCACTACCAGACCACTACTGTCTCTATACCACTACCAGACCACTACTGTCTCTATACCACTACCACTACCAGACCACTACTGTATCTATACCACTACCAGACCACTACTGTCTCTATACCACTACCAGACCACTACTGTATCTATACCACTACCAGACCACTACTGTATCTATACCACTACCAGACCACTACTGTATCTATACCACTACCAGACCACTACTGTATCTATACCACTACCACTACCAGACCACTACTGTATCTATACCACTACCACCAGACCACTACTGTATCTATACCACTACCACTACCAGACCACTACTGTATCTATACCACTACCAGACCACTACTGTCTCTATACCACTACCACTACCAGACCACTACTGTATCTATACCACTACCACTACCAGACCACTACTGTATCTATACCACTACCACCAGACCACTACTGTCTCTATACCACTACCAGACCACTACTGTCTCTATACCACTACCAGACCACTACTGTATCTATACCACTACCAGACCACTACTGTATCTATACCACTACCAGACCACTACTGTCTCTATACCACTACCAGACCACTACTGTCTCTATACCACTACCAGACCACTACTGTCTCTATACCACTACCAGACCACTACTGTCTCTATACCACTACCAGACCCCTACTGTCTCTATACCACTACCAGACCACTACTGTCTCTATACCACTACCACTACCAGACCACTACTGTCTCTATACCACTACCAGACCACTACTGTCTCTATACCACTACCAGACCACTACTGTCTCTATACCACTACCACTACCAGACCACTACTGTATCTATACCACTACCAGACCACTACTGTCTCTATACCACTACCAGACCACTACTGTATCTATACCACTACCAGACCACTACTGTATCTATACCACTACCAGACCACTAGTGTATCTATACCACTACCAGACCACTACTGTATCTATACCACTACCAGACCACTACTGTCTCTATACCACTACCAGACCACTACTGTATCTATACCACTACCACTACCAGACCACTACTGTCTCTATACCACTACCACTACCAGACCACTACTGTATCTATACCACTACCAGACCACTACTGTCTCTATACCACTACCAGACCACTACTGTCTCTATACCACTACCAGACCACTACTGTATCTATACCACTACCAGACCACTACTGTCTCTATACCACTACCAGACCACTACTGTCTCTATACCACTACCACTACCAGACCACTACTGTCTCTATACCACTACCAGACCACTACTGTCTCTATACCACTACCAGACCACTACTGTCTCTATACCACTACCACTACCAGACCACTACTGTATCTATACCACTACCAGACCACTACTGTCTCTATACCACTACCAGACCACTACTGTATCTATACCACTACCAGACCACTACTGTATCTATACCACTACCAGACCACTACTGTATCTATACCACTACCAGACCACTACTGTATCTATACCACTACCAGACCACTACTGTCTCTATACCACTACCAGACCACTACTGTCTCTATACCACTACCAGACCACTACTGTCTCTATACCACTACCAGACCACTACTGTATCTATACCACTACCAGACCACTACTGTCTCTATACCACTACCAGACCACTACTGTATCTATACCACTACCAGACCACTACTGTATCTATACCACTACCAGACCACTACTGTCTCTATACCACTACCACTACCAGACCACTACTGTATCTATACCACTACCAGACCACTACTGTATCTATACCACTACCAGACCACTACTGTCTCTATACCACTACTGTCTCTATACCACTACCAGACCACTACTGTCTCTATACCACTACCACTACCAGACCACTACTGTCTCTATACCACTACCAGACCACTACTGTCTCTATACCACTACCAGACCACTACTGTCTCTATACCACTACCAGACCACTACTGTCTCTATACCACTACCACTACCAGACCACTACTGTATCTATACCACTACCAGACCACTACTGTATCTATACCACTACCAGACCACTACTGTCTCTATACCACTACTGTCTCTATACCACTACCAGACCACTACTGTCTCTATACCACTACCACTACCAGACCACTACTGTCTCTATACCACTACCAGACCACTACTGTATCTATACCACTACCAGACCACTACTGTCTCTATACCACTACCACTACCAGACCACTACTGTCTCTATACCACTACCAGACCACTACTGTCTCTATACCACTACCAGACCACTACTGTCTCTATACCACTACCACTACCAGACCACTACTATCTCTATACCACTACCACTACCAGACCACTACTGTCTCTATACCACTACCAGACCACTACTGTCTCTATACCACTACCACTACCAGACCACTACTGTCTCTATACCACTACCAGACCACTACTGTCTCTATACCACTACCAGACCACTACTGTCTCTATACCACTACCAGACCACTACTGTCTCTATACCACTACCAGACCACTACTGTCTCTATACCACTACCAGACCACTACTGTCTCTATACCACTACCAGACCACTACTGTCTCTATACCACTACCACTACCAGACCACTACTGTCTCTACCACTACCACTACCAGACCACTACTGTCTCTATACCACTACCAGACCACTACTGTCTCTATACCACTACCAGACCACTACTGTCTCTATACCACTACCAGACCACTACTGTCTCTATACCACTACCAGACCACTACTGTCTCTATACCACTACCAGACCACTACTGTCTCTATACCACTACCAGACCACTACTGTCTCTATACCACTACCAGACCACTACTGTCTCTATACCACTACCAGACCACTACTGTCTCTATACCACTACCAGACCACTACTGTATCTATACCACTACCAGACCACTACTGTCTCTATACCACTACCACTACCAGACCACTACTGTATCTATACCACTACCAGACCACTACTGTCTCTATACCACTACCAGACCACTACTGTCTCTATACCACTACCAGACCACTACTGTCTCTATACCACTACCAGACCACTACTGTCTCTATACCACTACCAGACCACTACTGTCTCTATACCACTACCAGACCACTACTGTCTCTATACCACTACCAGACCACTACTGTCTCTATACCACTACCAGACCACTACTGTCTCTATACCACTACCAGACCACTACTGTCTCTATACCACTACCAGACCACTACTGTATCTATACCACTACCAGACCACTACTGTCTCTATATCACTACCACTACCAGACCACTACTGTCTCTATATCACTACCACTACCAGACCACTACTGTCTCTATACCACTACCAGACCACTACTGTCTCTATACCACTACCACTACCAGACCACTACTGTCTCTATACCACTACCAGACCACTACTGTCTCTATACCACTACCAGACCACTACTGTCTCTATACCACTACCAGACCACTACTGTCTCTATACCACTACCACTACCAGACCACTACTGTCTCTATACCACTACCAGACCACTACTGTCTCTATACCACTACCAGACCACTACTGTCTCTATATCACTACCAGACCACTACTGTCTCTATACCACTACCACTACCAGACCACTACTGTCTCTATACCACTACCAGACCACTACTGTCTCTATACCACTACCAGACCACTACTGTCTCTATACCACTACCAGACCACTACTGTCTCTATACCACTACCAGACCACTACTGTCTCTATACCACTACCAGACCACTACTGTCTCTATACCACTACCAGACCACTACTGTCTCTATACCACTACCAGACCACTACTGTCTCTATACCACTACCAGACCACTACTGTATCTATACCACTACCAGACCACTACTGTCTCTATACCACTACCACTACCAGACCACTACTGTATCTATACCACTACCAGACCACTACTGTCTCTATACCACTACCACTACCAGACCACTACTGTCTCTATACCACTACCAGACCACTACTGTCTCTATAACACTACCAGACCACTACTGTCTCTATACCACTACCACTACCAGACCACTACTGTCTCTATACCACTACCACTACCAGACCACTACTGTCTCTATACCACTACCAGACCACTACTGTCTCTATACCACTACCACTACCAGACCACTACTGTCTCTATACCACTACCAGACCACTACTGTCTCTATACCACTACCAGACCACTACTGTCTCTATACCACTACCAGACCACTACTGTCTCTATACCACTACCACTACCAGACCACTACTGTCTCTATACCACTACCAGACCACTACTGTCTCTATACCACTACCACTACCAGACCACTACTGTATCTATACCACTACCAGACCACTACTGTCTCTATACCACTACCAGACCACTACTGTATCTATACCACTACCAGACCACTACTGTATCTATACCACTACCAGACCACTACTGTATCTATACCACTACCAGACCACTACTGTATCTATACCACTACCACTACCAGACCACTACTGTATCTATACCACTACCACTACCAGACCACTACTGTATCTATACCACTACCACTACCAGACCACTACTGTATCTATACCACTACCAGACCACTACTGTCTCTATACCACTACCACTACCAGACCACTACTGTATCTATACCACTACCACTACCAGACCACTACTGTATCTATACCACTACCAGACCACTACTGTCTCTATACCACTACCAGACCACTACTGTCTCTATACCACTACCAGACCACTACTGTATCTATACCACTACCAGACCACTACTGTATCTATACCACTACCAGACCACTACTGTCTCTATACCACTACCAGACCACTACTGTCTCTATACCACTACCAGACCACTACTGTCTCTATACCACTACCAGACCACTACTGTATCTATACCACTACCAGACCACTACTGTCTCTATACCACTACCAGACCACTACTGTCTCTATACCACTACCACTACCAGACCACTACTGTCTCTATACCACTACCAGACCACTACTGTCTCTATACCACTACCAGACCACTACTGTCTCTATACCACTACCAGACCACTACTGTCTCTATACCACTACCAGACCACTACTGTCTCTATACCACTACCACTACCAGACCACTACTGTATCTATACCACTACCAGACCACTACTGTATCTATACCACTACCAGACCACTACTGTCTCTATACCACTACCAGACCACTACTGTCTCTATACCACTACCAGACCACTACTGTCTCTATACCACTACCACTACCAGACCACTACTGTCTCTATACCACTACCAGACCACTACTGTATCTATACCACTACCAGACCACTACTGTCTCTATACCACTACCAGACCACTACTGTCTCTATACCACTACCAGACCACTACTGTCTCTATACCACTACCAGACCACTACTGTCTCTATACCACTACCAGACCACTACTGTCTCTATACCACTACCAGACCACTACTGTCTCTATACCACTACCACTACCAGACCACTACTGTATCTATACCACTACCAGACCACTACTGTCTCTATACCACTACCAGACCACTACTGTCTCTATACCACTACCAGACCACTACTGTATCTATACCACTACCAGACCACTACTGTCTCTATACCACTACCAGACCACTACTGTCTCTATACCACTACCAGACCACTACTGTCTCTATACCACTACCAGACCACTACTGTATCTATACCACTACCAGACCACTACTGTCTCTATACCACTACCAGACCACTACTGTCTCTATACCACTACCAGACCACTACTGTATCTATACCACTACCAGACCACTACTGTCTCTATACCACTACCAGACCACTACTGTCTCTATACCACTACCAGACCACTACTGTCTCTATACCACTACCAGACCACTACTGTATCTATACCACTACCAGACCACTACTGTCTCTATATCACTACCACTACCAGACCACTACTGTCTCTATACCACTACCAGACCACTACTGTCTCTATACCACTACCACTACCAGACCACTACTGTCTCTATACCACTACCAGACCACTACTGTCTCTATACCACTACCAGACCACTACTGTCTCTATACCACTACCAGACCACTACTGTCTCTATACCACTACCAGACCACTACTGTCTCTATACCACTACCAGACCACTACTGTCTCTATACCACTACCAGACCACTACTGTCTCTATACCACTACCACTACCAGACCACTACTGTCTCTATACCACTACCAGACCACTACTGTCTCTATACCACTACCAGACCACTACTGTCTCTATACCACTACCACTACCAGACCACTACTGTATCTATACCACTACCAGACCACTACTGTCTCTATACCACTACCAGACCACTACTGTATCTATACCACTACCAGACCACTACTGTATCTATACCACTACCAGACCACTACTGTATCTATACCACTACCAGACCTACCAGACCACTACTGTCTCTATACCACTACCAGACCACTACTGTCTCTATACCACTACCAGACCACTACTGTCTCTATACCACTACCAGACCACTACTGTCTCTATACCACTACCAGACCACTACTGTCTCTATACCACTACCAGACCACTACTGTATCTATACCACTACCAGACCACTACTGTATCTATACCACTACCAGACCACTACTGTATCTATACCACTACCAGACCACTACTGTCTCTATACCACTACCAGACCACTACTGTCTCTATACCACTACCAGACCACTACTGTCTCTATACCACTACCAGACCACTACTGTCTCTATACCACTACCACTACCAGACCACTACTGTATCTATACCACTACCAGACCACTACTGTATCTATACCACTACCAGACCACTACTGTCTCTATACCACTACCAGACCACTACTGTCTCTATACCACTACCAGACCACTACTGTCTCTATACCACTACCACTACCAGACCACTACTGTCTCTATACCACTACCAGACCACTACTGTATCTATACCACTACCAGACCACTACTGTCTCTATACCACTACCACTACCAGACCACTACTGTCTCTATACCACTACCAGACCACTACTGTCTCTATACCACTACCAGACCACTACTGTCTCTATACCACTACCACTACCAGACCACTACTGTCTCTATACCACTACCACTACCAGACCACTACTGTCTCTATACCACTACCAGACCACTACTGTCTCTATACCACTACCACTACCAGACCACTACTGTCTCTATACCACTACCAGACCACTACTGTCTCTATACCACTACCAGACCACTACTGTCTCTATACCACTACCAGACCACTACTGTCTCTATACCACTACCAGACCACTACTGTCTCTATACCACTACCAGACCACTACTGTCTCTATACCACTACCAGACCACTACTGTCTCTATACCACTACCACTACCAGACCACTACTGTCTCTATACCACTACCACTACCAGACCACTACTGTATCTATACCACTACCAGACCACTACTGTCTCTATACCACTACCAGACCACTACTGTCTCTATACCACTACCAGACCACTACTGTCTCTATACCACTACCAGACCACTACTGTCTCTATACCACTACCAGACCACTACTGTCTCTATACCACTACCAGACCACTACTGTCTCTATACCACTACCAGACCACTACTGTCTCTATACCACTACCAGACCACTACTGTCTCTATACCACTACCAGACCACTACTGTATCTATACCACTACCAGACCACTACTGTCTCTATACCACTACCACTACCAGACCACTACTGTATCTATACCACTACCAGACCACTACTGTCTCTATACCACTACCAGACCACTACTGTCTCTATACCACTACCAGACCACTACTGTCTCTATACCACTACCAGACCACTACTGTCTCTATACCACTACCAGACCACTACTGTCTCTATACCACTACCAGACCACTACTGTCTCTATACCACTACCAGACCACTACTGTCTCTATACCACTACCAGACCACTACTGTCTCTATACCACTACCAGACCACTACTGTCTCTATACCACTACCAGACCACTACTGTCTCTATACCACTACCAGACCACTACTGTCTCTATACCACTACCAGACCACTACTGTATCTATACCACTACCAGACCACTACTGTCTCTATATCACTACCACTACCAGACCACTACTGTCTCTATACCACTACCAGACCACTACTGTCTCTATACCACTACCACTACCAGACCACTACTGTCTCTATACCACTACCAGACCACTACTGTCTCTATACCACTACCAGACCACTACTGTCTCTATACCACTACCACTACCAGACCACTACTGTCTCTATACCACTACCAGACCACTACTGTCTCTATACCACTACCAGACCACTACTGTCTCTATATCACTACCAGACCACTACTGTCTCTATACCACTACCACTACCAGACCACTACTGTCTCTATACCACTACCAGACCACTACTGTCTCTATACCACTACCAGACCACTACTGTCTCTATACCACTACCAGACCACTACTGTCTCTATACCACTACCAGACCACTACTGTCTCTATACCACTACCAGACCACTACTGTCTCTATACCACTACCAGACCACTACTGTCTCTATACCACTACCAGACCACTACTGTCTCTATACCACTACCAGACCACTACTGTATCTATACCACTACCAGACCACTACTGTCTCTATACCACTACCACTACCAGACCACTACTGTATCTATACCACTACCAGACCACTACTGTCTCTATACCACTACCACTACCAGACCACTACTGTCTCTATACCACTACCAGACCACTACTGTCTCTATACCACTACCAGACCACTACTGTCTCTATACCACTACCACTACCAGACCACTACTGTCTCTATACCACTACCACTACCAGACCACTACTGTCTCTATACCACTACCAGACCACTACTGTCTCTATACCACTACCACTACCAGACCACTACTGTCTCTATACCACTACCAGACCACTACTGTCTCTATACCACTACCAGACCACTACTGTCTCTATACCACTACCACTACCAGACCACTACTGTCTCTATACCACTACCACTACCAGACCACTACTGTCTCTATACCACTACCAGACCACTACTGTCTCTATACCACTACCACTACCAGACCACTACTGTCTCTATACCACTACCACTACCAGACCACTACTGTATCTATATCACTACCAGACCACTACTGTCTCTATACCACTACCAGACCACTACTGTCTCTATACCACTACCAGACCACTACTGTCTCTATACCACTACCAGACCACTACTGTCTCTATACCACTACCAGACCACTACTGTCTCTATACCACTACCACTACCAGACCACTACTGTCTCTATACCACTACCAGACCACTACTGTCTCTATACCACTACCACTACCAGACCACTACTGTCTCTATACCACTACCACTACCAGACCACTACTGTATCTATATCACTACCAGACCACTACTGTCTCTATACCACTACCAGACCACTACTGTCTCTATACCACTACCAGACCACTATTGTATCTATACCACTACCACTACCAGACCACTACTGTCTCTATACCACTACCAGACCACTACTGTATCTATACCACTACCAGACCACTACTGTATCTATACCACTACCAGACCACTATTGTATCTATACCACTACCAGACCACTACTGTATCTATACCACTACCAGACCACTACTGTCTCTATACCACTACCAGACCACTACTGTATCTATACCACTACCAGACCACTACTGTCTCTATACCACTACCAGACCACTACTGTCTCTATACCACTACCAGACCACTACTGTCTCTATACCACTACCAGACCACTACTGTCTCTATACCACTACCAGACCACTACTGTCTCTATACCACTACCAGACCACTACTGTCTCTATACCACTACCAGACCACTACTGTCTCTATACCACTACCACTACCAGACCACTACTGTCTCTATACCACTACCACTACCAGACCACTACTGTCTCTATACCACTACCAGACCACTACTGTCTCTATACCACTACCACTACCAGACCACTACTGTCTCTATACCGCTACCAGACCACTACTGTCTCTATACCACTACCAGACCACTACTGTCTCTATACCACTACCACTACCAGACCACTACTGTCTCTATACCACTACCAGACCACTACTGTCTCTATACCGCTACCAGACCACTACTGTCTCTATACCACTACCAGACCACTACTGTCTCTATACCACTACCAGACCACTACTGTCTCTATACCACTACCAGACCACTACTGTCTCTATACCACTACCAGACCACTACTGTCTCTATACCACTACCAGACCACTACTGTATCTATACCACTACCAGACCACTACTGACTCTATACCACTACCAGACCACTACTGTATCTATACCACTACCACTACCAGACCACTACTGTCTCTATACCACTACCACTACCAAACCACTACTGTCTCTATATCACTACCAGACCACTACTGTCTCTATACCACTACCAAACCACTACTGTCTCTATATCACTACCAGACCACTACTGTCTCTATACCACTACTGTCTCTATATCACTACCAGACCACTACTGTCTCTATACCACTACTGTCTCTATATCACTACCAGACCACTACTGTCTCTATACCACTACTGTCTCTATACCACTACCAGACCACTACTGTCTCTATACCACTACCAGACCACTACTGTCTCTATACCACTACCAGACCACTACTGTCTCTATACCACTACCAGACCACTACTGTCTCTATACCACTACCAGACCACTACTGACTCTATACCACTACCAGACCACTACTGTCTCTATACCACTACCAGACCACTACTGTCTCTATACCACTACCAGACCACTACTGTCTCTATACCACTACCAGACCACTACTGTCTCTATACCACTACCACTACCAGACCACTACTGTCTCTATACCACTACCAGACCACTACTGTCTCTATACCACTACCAGACCACTACTGTCTCTATACCACTACCAGACCACTACTGTCTCTATACCACTACCACTACCAGACCACTACTGACTCTATACCACTACCAGACCACTACTGTCTCTATACCACTACCAGACCACTACTGTCTCTATACCACTACCAGACCACTACTGTCTCTATACCACTACCAGACCACTACTGTCTCTATACCACTACCACTACCAGACCACTACTGTCTCTATACCACTACCACTACCAGACCACTACTGTATCTATACCACTACCAGACCACTACTGTCTCTATACCACTACCAGACCACTACTGTCTCTATACCACTACCAGACCACTACTGTCTCTATACCACTACCAGACCACTACTGTCTCTATACCACTACCAGACCACTACTGTCTCTATACCACTACCAGACCACTACTGTCTCTATACCACTACCACTACCAGACCACTATTGTCTCCACATCACTACCAGACTGTCTGTCTTTTTCACCCAGAGGTAGTGGCAGTTTCACCCTGCCTATTGTAACATCTCATATCCAGACCTCTCCTTCTCCTCTCTCTCTCTCATCCATCTCTCCTCTTCAGAGACTGTAACCTCTCTCCTCTTCAGAGACTGTAACCTCACTCCTCTTCAGAGACTGTAACCTCACTCCTCTTCAGAGACTGTAACCTCACTCCTCTTCAGAGACTGTAACCTCACTCCTCTTCAGAGACTGTAACCTCACTCTTCAGAGACTGTAACCTCACTCTTCAGAGACTGTAACCTCACTCCTCTTCAGAGACTGTAACCTCACTCCTATTCAGAGACTGTAACCTCTCTCCTCTTCAGAGACTGTAACCTCACTCCTCTTCAGAGACTGTAACCTCACTCCTATTCAGAGACTGTAACCTCTCTCCTCTTCAGAGACTGTAACCTCACTCCTCTTCAGAGACTGTAACCTCACTCCTCTTCAGAGACTGTAACCTCACTCCTCTTCAGAGACTGTAACCTCACTCCTATTCAGAGACTGTAACCTCACTCTTCAGAGACTGTAACCTCACTCCTCTTCAGAGACTGTAACCTCACTCCTCTTCAGAGACTATAACCTCTCTCCTCTTCAGAGACTGTAACCTCACTCCTCTTCAGAGACTGTAACCTCACTCCTATTCAGAGACTGTAACCTCACTCTTCAGAGACTGTAACCTCACTCCTCTTCAGAGACTATAACCTCTCTCCTATTCAGAGACTGTAACCTCACTCCTCTTCAGAGACTGTAACCTCTCTCTCCTCTTCAGAGACTGTAAACTCACTCCTATTCAGAGACTGTAACCTCACTCTTCAGAGACTGTAACCTCACTCCTCTTCAGAGACTGTAACCTCACTCTTCAGAGACCGTAACCTCTCTCCTCTTCAGAGACTGTAACCTCACTCCGCTTCAGAGACTGTAATCTCACTCCTCTTCAGAGACTGTAACCTCTCTCCTCATCAGAGACTGTAACCTCTCTCCTCTTCAGAGACTGTAACCTCACTCCTATTCAGAGACTGTAACCTCACTCTTCAGAGACTGTAACCTCACTCCTCTTCAGAGACTGTAACCTCTCTCCTCTTCGGGACTATAACCTCACTCCTCTTCAGAGACTGTAATCTCACTCCTCTTCAGAGACTGTAACCTCTCTCCTCTTCAGAGACTGTAACCTCACTCCTCTTCAGAGACTGTAACCTCTCTCCTCTTCGGGACTATAACCTCACTCCTCTTCAGAGACTGTAATCTCACTCCTCTTCAGAGACTGTAACCTACTCCTCTTCAGAGACTGTAACCTCACTCCTCTTCAGAGACTGTAACCTCACTCCTCTTCAGAGACTGTAACCTCACTCCTCTTCAGAGACTGTAACCTCTCTCCTCTTCAGAGACTGTAACCTCACTCCTCTTCAGAGACTGTAACCTCACTCCTCTTCAGAGACTGTAATCTCACTCCTCTTCAGAGACTCTAACCTCTCTCCTCTTCAGAGACTGTAACCTCTCTCCTCTTCAGAGACTGTAACCTCACTCCTATTCAGAGACTGTAACCTCACTCTTCAGAGACTGTAACCTCACTCTTCAGAGACTGTAACCTCACTCCTCTTCAGAGACTATAACCTCTCTCCTATTCAGAGACTGTAACCTCACTCTTCAGAGACTGTAACCTCACTCCTATTCAGAGACTGTAACCTCACTCTTCAGAGACTGTAACCTCACTCCTCTTCAGAGACTGTAACCTCACTCCTCTTCAGAGACTGTAACCTCTCTCCTCTTCAGAGACTGTAACCTCACTCCTATTCAGAGACTGTAACCTCACTCTTCAGAGACTGTAACCTCTCTCCTCTTCAGAGACTGTAACCTCTCTCCTCTTCAGAGACTGTAACCTCACTCCTCTTCAGAGACTGTAACCTCACTCTTCTTCAGAGACTGTAACCTCACTCTTCAGAGACTGTAACCTCTCTCCTCTTCAGAGACTGTAACCTCACTCCTCTTCAGAGACTGTAACATCTCTCCTCTTCAGAGACTGTAACCTCTCTCCTCTTCAGAGACTGTAACCTGTAACCTCTCTCCTCTTCAGAGACTGTAACCTCTCTCCTCTTCAGAGACTGTAACCTCACTCCTCTTCAGAGACTGTAACCTCTCTCCTCTTCAGAGACTGTAACCTCTCTCCTCTTCAGAGACTGTAACCTGTAACCTCTCTCCTCTTCAGAGACTGTAACCTCTCTCCTCTTCAGAGACTGTAACCTCACTCTTCTTCAGAGACTGTAACCTCACTCTTCAGAGACTGTAACAGTCTGTCTTTTTCACCCAGAGGAGTGAACCATCCAGTTTCACCCTCCCTATTGTAACAGCTCATATCCAGTCCACTCCCTCTCCTCTCCCATCCCTCTCTCCTCTTCAGAGACTATAACAGTCTGTCTCTTTCACCCAGAGGAGTGAACCATCCAGTTTCACCCTCCCTATTGTAACAGCTCATATCCAGTCCACTCCCTCTCCTCTCCCATCCCTCTCTCCTCTTCAGAGACTATAACAGTCTGTCTCTTTCACCCAGAGGAGTGAACCATCCAGTTTCACCCTCCCTATTGTAACAGCTCATATCCAGTCCACTCCCTCTCCTCTCCCATCCCTCTCTCCTCTTCAGAGACTATAACAGTCTGTCTTTATCACCCAGCAGGTTTCCTTGGAGTCTAACTCTTCCATGAACTCCAACACACCATTGGTCAGGATTGCACGTCTGTCATCCAGCGATGGACCAATGCTGTCCAACGTCTTGGAGCTGGAGCTTCCGTCAGACCCCAAATGGGAGTTCTCTAGGACCAGGTGAGACAAAGGGGCGATATCTAGGAGAAACACCTTAACTTAGAGATACCCTTTACCTTAGGCCAGGTGAGACAGAGAGATACCCTTTACCTTAGGCCAGGTGTGACAGAGAGATACCCTTTACCTTAGGTCAGGTGTGACAGAGAGATACCCTTTACCTTAGGCCAGGTGAGACAGAGAGATACCCTTTACCTTAAGTCAGGTGAGACAGAGAGATACCCTTTACCTTAGGCCAGGTGAGACAGAGAGATACCCTTTACCTTAGGCCAGGTGAGACAGAGAGATACCCTTTACCTTAGGCCAGGTGAGACAGAGAGATACCCTTTACCTTAGGCCAGGTGAGACAGAGAGATACCCTTTACCTTAGGCCAGGTGAGACAGAGAGATACCCTTTACCTTAGGCCAGGTGAGACAGAGAGATACCCTTTACCTTAGGCCAGGTGAGACAGAGGGTCATTTAAGACATGCTGTTTAGATGCTGCAGGGGGTTTGGTGATCATTCCTTTGAGGATTGAAACATTCAGATAATATTCTGGACATCATTAGATCCCTTTCTTGGACCTCCCAGAAAAGAACAAATGTGACCTTTGGATCAGATTGTCCCAGTTCAGATTAAAACATTCATCTGGTCGTTGTTTATCCTTTAATCTCAGTGATCGGCAACAGATTGTACAATAATTTTTTACGAAAATATTTTGGGGGCCCAAAACAATCACCAGGAATTTAGCAAAAAATAAATAAATGTAGGAAAAATGTTCTCAAGTATTCCCACAAAAAAAGGTGATTGTCTCTCAATGTAATCAAGGTGTAAAATTATCATGTTATTTTCAAATACAATCTATTTTCGGGCTTACTTGTGGCCATTTTGCAGTGTACAAATTTTTACAATTATGTTCTGGCCCCCTGACCATCCGTTCGGACAAAATGGCCACAACAGAAATCTAGTTGCCTACCCCTGAGTTAACTTGTTTGTCATTGTCATTGTTTCCTTCTTTCTGGTTGTGGTTGTGTTTCAGACTAACTAGTTGTGGTTGTGTTGTGGTTGTGTTTCAGACTAACTAGTTGTGGTTGTGATGTGGTTGTGTTTCAGGCTAACTAGTTGTGGTTGTGTTGTGGTTGTGTTTCAGACTAACTAGTTGTGGTTGTGATGTGGTTGTGTTTCAGGCTAACTAGTTGTGGTTGTGTTGTGGTTGTGTTTCAGGCTAACTAGTTGTGGTTGTGTTGTGGTTGTGTTTCAGACTAACTAGTTGTGGTTGTGATGTGGTTGTGTTTCAGACTAACTAGTTGTGGTTGTGTTATGGTTGTGTTTCAGGCTAACTAGTTGTGGTTGTGTTTCAGGCCAACTAGTTGTGGTTGTGTTTCAGACCAACTAGTTGTGGTTGTGTTTCAGACCAACTAGTTGTGGTTGTGTTGCGGTTGTGTTTCAGACTAACTAGTTGTGTTTGTGTTCCAGACTAACTAGTTGTGGTTGTGTTTCAGACTAACTAGTTGCGGTTGTGTTTCAGACTAACTAGTTGTGGTTATGTTGTTGTTGTGGTTGTGTTTCAGACTAACTAGTTGTGGTTGTGTTGTGGTTGTGTTTCAGGCTAATGTTGTGGTTGTGTTTCAGGCTAATGTTGTGGTTGTGTTTCAGGCTAACGTTGTGGTTGTGTTTCAGGCTAATGTTGTGGTTGTGTTTCAGGCTAATGTTGTGGTTGTGTTTCAGGCTAACGTTGTGGTTGTGTTTCAGGCTAACGTTGTGGTTGTGTTTCAGGCCAATGTTGCGGTTGTGTTTCAGACTAACTAGTTGTGTTTGTGTTTCAGACTAACTAGTTGTGGTTGTGTTTCAGACTAACTAGTTGTGGTTGTGTTTCAGACTAACTAGTTGCGGTTGTGTTTCAGACTAACTAGTTGTGGTTGTGTTGTTGTTGTGGTTGTGTTTCAGGCTAACTAGTTGTGGTTGTGTTGTGGTTGTGTTTCAGGCTAATGTTGTGGTTGTGTTTCAGGCTAATGTTGTGGTTGTGTTTCAGGCTAATGTTGTAGTTGTGTTTCAGGCTAACATTGTAGTTGTGTTTCAGGCTAACATTGTGGTTGTGTTTCAGGCTAACGTGGTGGTTGTGTTTCAGGCTAACGTTGTGGTTGTGTTTCAGGCTAACGTTGTGGTTGTGTTTCAGGCTAACGTTGGGTAAACCTCTGGGAGAGGGCTGCTTCGGTCAGGTGGTAATGGCGGAGGCCATCGGGATCGACAAGGAGAAACCCAACAAGCCCCTCGACGTCGCTGTGAAGATGCTCAAAGGTTGTTGTTTCAGTTTCAAGTTTTAATGTCATGTGAAGAAGTACAGTGAAATGTCTTACCAGCTCCAACCCCAACAAGGCAGTCATCAATACCAATTACCAGCTCTAACCCCAACAAGGCAGTCATCAATCTCAATTACCAGCTCTAACCCCAACAAGGCAGTCATCAATATCAATTACCAGCTCTAACCCCAACAAGGCAGTCATCAATCTCAATTACCAGCTCTAACCCCAACAAGGCAGTCATCAATCTCAATTACCAGCTCTAACCCCAACAAGGCAGTCATCAATCTCAATTACCAGCTCTAACCCCAACAAGGCAGTCATCAATCTCAATTACCAGCTCTAACCCCAACAAGGCAGTCATCAATATCAATTACCAGCTCTAACCCCAACAAGGCAGTCATCAATATCAATTACCAACTCTAACCCCAACAAGGCAGTCATCAATCTCAATTACCAGCTCTCCCAACAAGGCAGTCATCAATATCAATTACCAACTCTAACCCCAACAAGGCAGTCATCAATATCAATTACCAACTCTAACCCCAACAAGGCAGTCATCAATATCAATTACCAGCTCTAACCCCAACAAGGCAGTCATCAATATCAATTACCAACTCTAACCCCAACAAGGCAGTCATCAATATCAATTACCAGCTCTAACCCCAACAAGGCAGTCATCAATATCAATTACCAACTCTAACCCCAACAAGGCAGTCATCAATATCAATTACCAGCTCTAACCCCAACAAGGCAGTCATCAATATCAATTACCAACTCTAACCCCAACAAGGCAGTCATCAATATCAATTACCAACTCTAACCCCAACAAGGCAGTCATCAATGTTATCAATTACCAGCTCTAACCCCAACAAGGCAGTCATCAATATCAATTACCAACTCTTACCAACTCTAACCCCAACAAGGCAGTCATCAATATCAATTACCAACTCTAACCCCCAACAAGGCAGTCATCAATATCAATTACCAGCTCTAACCCCAACAAGGCAGTCATCAATATCAATTACCAGCTCTAACCCCAACAAGGCAGTCATCAATCTCAATTACCAGCTCTAACCCCAACAAGGCAGTCATCAATATCAATTACCAGCTCTAACCCCAACAAGGCAGTCATCAATATCAATTCAACTCTAACCCCAACAAGGCAGTCATCAATAACCAGCTCTAACCCCAACAAGGCAGTCATCAATATCAATTACCAACTCTAACCCCAACAAGGCAGTCATCAATATCAATTACCAACTCTAACCCCAACAAGGCAGTCATCAATATTACCAGCTCTAACCCCAACAAGGCAGTCATCAATATCAATTACCAACTCTAACCCCAACAAGGCAGTCATCAATATCAATTACCAGCTCTAACCCCAACAAGGCAGTCATCAATATCATTACCAACCCTAACCCCAACAAGGCAGTCATCAATATCAATTACCAACTCTAACCCCAACAAGGCAGTCATCAATATCAATTACCAGCTCTAACCCCAACAAGGCAGTCATCAATATCAATTACCAGCTCTAACCCCAACAAGGCAGTCATCAATATCAATTACCAGCTCTAACCCCAACAAGGCAGTCATCAATATCAATTACCAGCTCTAACCCCAACAAGGCAGTCATCAATATCAATTACCACTCTAACCCCAACAAGGCAGTCATCAATATCAATTACCAGCTCTAACCCCAACAAGGCAGTCATCAATATCAATTACCAACTCTAACCCCAACAAGGCAGTCATCAATATCAATTACCAGCTCTAACCCCAACAAGGCAGTCATCAATATCAATTACCAGCTCTAACCCCAACAAGGCAGTCATCAATATCAATTACCAGCTCTAACCCCAACAAGGCAGTCATCAATATCAATTCAGCTCTAACCCCAACAAGGCAGTCATCAATATCAATTACCAGCTCTAACCCCAACAAGGCAGTCATCAATATCAATTCTCTAACCCCAACAAGGCAGTCATCAATATCAATTACCAGCTCTAACCCCAACAAGGCAGTCATCAATATCAATTACCAGCTCTAACCCCAACAAGGCAGTCATCAATATCAATTACCAACTCTAACCCCAACAAGGCAGTCATCAATATCAATTACCAGCTCTAACCCCAACAAGGCAGTCATCAATATCAATTACCAGCTCTAACCCCAACAACAGTCATCAATATCAACAAGGCAGTCATCAATATCAATTACCAGCTCTAACCCCAACAAGGCAGTCATCAATATCTACCAGCTCTAACCCCAACAAGGCAGTCATCAATACCAGCTCTCAGTCTAACCCCAACAAGGCAGTCATCAATATACCAGCTCTAACCCCAACAAGGCAGTCATCAATATCAATTACCATCAGTCATCAATATCAATTACCAGCTCTAACCCCAACAAGGCAGTCATCAATATCAATTACCAGCTCTAACCCCAACAAGGCAGTCATCAATATCAATTACCAACTCTAACCCCAACAAGGCAGTCATCAATATCAATTACCAGCTCTAACCCCAACAAGGCAGTCATCAATATCAATTACCAGCTCTAACCCCAACAAGGCAGTCATCAATATCAATTACCAGCTCTAACCCCAACAAGGCAGTCATCAATATCAATTACCAGCTCTAACCCCAACAAGGCAGTCATCAATATCAATTACCAGCTCTAACCCCAACAAGGCAGTCATCAATCTCAATTACCAGCTCTAACCCCAACAAGGCAGTCATCAATATCAATTACCAGCTCTAACCCCAACAAGGCAGTCATCAATATCAATTACCAGCTCTAACCCCAACAAGGCAGTCATCAATATCAATTACCAGCTCTAACCCCAACAAGGCAGTCATCAATATCAATTACCAACTCTAACCCCAACAAGGCAGTCATCAATATCAATTCATCAGTCATCAATATCACCAGCTCTAACCCCAACAAGGCAGTCATCAATATCAATTACCAGCTCTAACCCCAACAAGGCAGTCATCAATATCAATTACCAGCTCTAACCCCAACAAGGCAGTCATCACCAATCAGTCATCAATATCCAGCTCTAACCCCAACAAGGCAGTCATCAATATCAATTACCAACTCTAACCCCAACAAGGCAGTCATCAATATCAATTACCAGCTCTAACCCCAACAAGGCAGTCATCAATATCAATTACCAACTCTAACCCCAACAAGGCAGTCATCAATATCAATTACCAGCTCTAACCCCAACAAGGCAGTCATCAATATCAATTACCAGCTCTAACCCCAACAAGGCAGTCATCAATATCAATTACCAACTCTAACCCCAACAAGGCAGTCATCAATATCAATTACCAGCTCTAACCCCAACAAGGCAGTCATCAATATCAATTACCAGCTCTAACCCCAACAAGGCAGTCATCTCTAGCTCTAACCCCAACAAGGCAGTCATCAATATCAATTACCAGCTCTAACCCCAACAAGGCAGTCATCAATATCAATTACCAGCTCTAACCCCAACAAGGCAGTCATCAATCAACTCTAACCCCAACAAGGCAGTCAATAGTCATCAATATCAATTACCAACTCTAACCCCAACAAGGCAGTCATCAATATCAATTACCAGCTCTAACCCCAACAAGGCAGTCATCAATATCAATTACCAACTCTAACCCCAACAAGGCAGTCATCAATATCAATTACCAACTCTAACCCCAACAAGGCAGTCATCAATATCAATGGATTAAAACACTGTTAAACAGAAACACACAATAAATAAAAATCAGAACACGATCAAGTGATCAGACTATATACAGGGTCAGTACCATATTAACATGTACAGGGTCAGTACCATATTAACAATGTACAGGGGGAAGGAGACTATATACAGGGTCAGTACCATATTAACATGTACAGGGGGAAGGAGACTATATACAGGGTCAGTACCATATTAACAATGTACAGGGGGAAGGAGACTATATACAGGGTCAGTACCATATTAACAATGTACAGGGGGAGCTCTATAACAGGGTCAGTACCATATTAACATGTACAGGGGAAGGAGACTATATACAGGGTCAGTACCATATTAACAATGTACAGGGGGAAGGAGACTATATACAGGGTCAGTACCATATTAACAATGTACAGGGGGAAGGAGACTATATACAGGGTCAGTACCATATTAACAATGTACAGGGGGAAGGAGACTATATACAGGGTCAGTACCATATTAACAATGTACAGGGTCAGTACCATATTAACATGTACAGGGGGAAGGTGACTATATACAGGGTCAGTACCATATTAACAATGTACAGGGGAAGGAGACTATATACAGGGGTACCATATTAACAATGTACAGGGGGAAGGAGACTATATACAGGGTCAGTACCATATTAACATGTACAGGGGAAGGAGACTATATACAGGGTCAGTACCATATTAACAATGTACAGGGGGAAGGAGACTATATACAGGGTCAGTACCATATTAACAATGTCAGACTATATACAGGGTCATATTAACAATGTACAGGGGGAAGGAGACTATATACAGGGTCAGTACCATATTAACAATGTACAGGGTCAGTACCATATTAACATGTACAGGGGGAAGGTGACTATATACAGGGTCAGTACCATATTAACAATGTACAGGGGGAAGGAGACTATATACAGGGTCAGTACCATATTAACAATGTACAGGGGGAAGGAGACTATATACAGGGTCAGTACCATATTAACAATGTACAGGGGGAAGGAGACTATATACAGGGTCAGTACCATATTAACATGTACAGGGGGAAGGAGACTATATACAGGGTCAGTACCATATTAACAATGTACAGGGGGAAGGAGACTATATACAGGGTCAGTACCATATTAACAATGTACAGGGGAAGGAGACTATATACAGGGTCAGTACCATATTAACATGTACAGGGGGAAGGAGACTATATACAGGGTCAGTACCATAACAATTAACAATGTACCATATTAACAATGTACAGGGGGAAGGAGACTATATACAGGGTCAGTACCATATTAACAATGTACAGGGGGAAGGAGACTATATACAGGGTCAGTACCATATTAACAATGTACAGGGGGAAGGAGACTATATACAGGGTCAGTACCATATTAACATGTACAGGGGGAAGGAGACTATATACAGGGTCAGTACCATATTAACAATGTACAGGGGGAAGGAGACTATATACAGGGTCAGTACCATATTAACAATGTACAGGGGAAGGAGACTATATACAGGGTCAGTACCATATTAACATGTACAGGGGGAAGGAGACTATATACAGGGTCAGTACCATATTAACAATGTACAGGGGGAAGGAGACTATATACAGGGTCAGTACCATATTAACAATGTACAGGGGGAAGGAGACTATATACAGGGTCAGTACCATACAGGGGGAAGGAGATTAACATGTACAGGGGGAAGGAGACTATATACAGGGTCAGTACCATATTAACAATGTACAGGGGGAAGGAGACTATATACAGGGTCAGTACCATATTAACAATGTACAGGGGGAAGGAGACTATATACAGGGTCAGTACCATATTAACAATGTACAGGGGGAAGGAGACTATATACAGGGTCAGTACCATATTAACAATGTACAGGGGGAAGGAGACTATATACAGGGTCAGTACCATATTAACAATGTACAGGGGAAGGAGACTATATACAGGGTCAGTACCATATTAACATGTACAGGGGAAGGAGACTATATACAGGGTCAGTACCATATTAACAATGTACAGGGGGAAGGAGAAGGGTCAGACCATATTAACAATGTACAGGGGGAAGGAGACTATATACAGGGTCAGTACCATATTAACAATGTACAGGGGAAGGAGACTATATACAGGGTCAGTACCATATTAACAATGTACAGGGGGAAGGGACTATATAAGGGTCAGACTATTAACAATGTACAGGGGAAGGAGTACAGGGTCAGTACCATATTAACAATGTACAGGGGGAAGGAGACTATATACAGGGTCAGTACCATATTAACAATGTACAGGGGGAAGGAGACTATATACAGGGTCAGTACCATATTAACAATGTACAGGGGGAAGGAGACTATATACAGGGTCAGTACCATATTAACAATGTACAGGGGGAAGGAGACTATATACAGGGTCAGTACCATATTAACCAGGGGGAAGGAGACTATTACAGGGTCAGTACCATATTAACAATGTACAGGGGGAAGGAGACTATATACAGGGTCAGTACCATATTAACAATGTACAGGGGGAAGGAGACTATATACAGGGTCAGTACCATATTAACAATGTACAGGGGAAGGAGACTATATACAGGGTCAGTACCATATTAACAATGTACAGGGGGAAGGAGACTATATACAGGGTCAGTACCATATTAACAATGTACAGGGGGAAGGAGACTATATACAGGGTCAGTACCATATTAACAATGTACAGGGGGAAGGGACTATATACAGGGTCAGTGCCATATTAACAATGTACAGGGGGAAGGAGACTATATACAGGGTCAGTACCATATTAACAATGTACAGGGGGAAGGAGACTATATACAGGGTCAGTGCCATATTAACAATGTACAGGGGGAAGGAGACTATATACAGGGTCAGTACCATATTAACAATGTACAGGGGGAAGGAGACTATATACAGGGTCAGTACCATATTAACAATGTACAGGGGGAAGGAGACTATATACAGGGTCAGTACCATATTAACAATGTACAGGGGGAAGGAGACTATATACAGGGTCAGTACCATATTAACAATGTACAGGGGGAAGGAGACTATATACAGGGTCAGTACCATATTAACAATGTACAGGGAAGGAGACTATATACAGGGTCAGTACCATATTAACAATGTACAGGGGGAAGGAGACTATATACAGGGTCAGTACCATATTAACAATGTAGGGGAAGGAGACTATATACAGGGTCAGTACCATATTAACAATGTACAGGGGGAAGGAGACTATATACAGGGTCAGTACCATATTAACAATGTACAGGGGGAAGGAGACTATATACAGGGTCAGTACCATATTAACAATGTACAGGGGGGAAGGAGACTATATACAGGGTCAGTACCATATTAACAATACAGGGGGAAGGAGACTATATACAGGGTCAGTACCATATTAACAATGTACAGGGGAAGGAGACTATATACAGGGTCAGTACCATATTAACAATGTACAGGGGGAAGGAGACTATATACAGGGTCAGTACCATATTAACAATGTACAGGGGAAGGAGACTATATACAGGGGTCAATACCATATTAACATGTACAGGGGGAGACTATATACAGGGTCAGTACCATATTAACAATGTACAGGGGGAAGGAGACTATATACAGGGTCAGTACCATATTAACAATGTACAGGGGAAGGAGACTATATACAGGGTCAGTACCATATGTTAAGGAGACTAACAGTACCATATTAACAATGTACAGGGGGAAGGAGACTATGTACCATATTAACATGTACAGGGGGAAGGAGACTATATACAGGGTCAGTACCATATTAACAATGTACAGGGGAAGGAGACTATATACAGGGTCAGTACCATATTAACAATGTACAGGGGAAGGAGACTATATACAGGGTCAGTACCATATTAACAATGTACAGGGGAAGAGAGTCAGTACCATATTAACAATACAGGGGAAGGAGACTATATACAGGGTCAGTACCATATTAACAATGTACAGGGGGGAAGGAGACTATATACAGGGTCAGTACCATATTAACAATGTACAGGGGGAAGGAGACTATATACAGGGTCAGTACCATATTAACAATGTACAGGGGGAAGGAGACTATATACAGGGTCAGTACCATATTAACAATGTACAGGGGGAAGGAGACTATATACAGGGTCAGTACCATATTAACAATACAGGGGAAGGAGACTATATACAGGGTCAGTACCATATTAACAATGTACAGGGGAAGGGGGTCAGTACCATATTAACAATGTACAGGGGGAAGGAGACTATATACAGGGTCAGTACCATATTAACAATGTACAGGGGGAAGGAGACTATATACAGGGTCAGTACCATATTAACAATGTACAGGGGGAAGGAGACTATATACAGGGTCAGTACCATATTAACAATGTACAGGGGAAGGAGACTATATACAGGGTCAGTACCATATTAACAATGTACAGGGGAAGGAGTACAGGGTCAGTACCATATTAACAATGTACAGGGGGAAGGAGACTATATACAGGGTCAGTACCATATTAACAATGTACAGGGGGTAAGGAGACTATATACAGGGTCAGTACCATATTAACAATGTACAGGGGGAAGGAGACTATATACAGGGTCAGTACCATATTAACAATGTGACTATATACAGGGTCAGTACCATATTAACAATGTACAGGGGGAAGGAGACTATATACAGGGTCAGTACCATATTAACAATGTACAGGGGGAAGGAGACTATATACAGGGTCAGTACCATATTAACATGTACAGGGGTAAGGAGACTATATACAGGGTCAGTGCCATATTAACAATGTACAGGGATAGGAGACTATATGGAGTGCCATATTAGATAGATATGTATAGGGGTAAGGTGACTATATACAGGGTCAGTACCATATTAACAATGCACAGGGGGAAGGAGACTATATACAGGGTCAGTACCATATTAACAATGTACAGGGGGAAGGAGACTATATACAGGGTCAGTACCATATTAACAATGTACAGGGGGAAGGAGACTATATACAGGGTCAGTACCATATTAACAATGTACAGGGGGAAGGAGACTATATACAGGGTCAGTACCATATTAACAATGTACAGGGGAAGGAGACTATATACAGGGTCAGTACCATATTAACAATGTACAGGGATACTGGAGTGATGGAGGTAGATATGTATAGGGGTAAGGTGACTATATACAGGGTCAGTGCCATATTAACATGTACAGGGGGAAGGAGACTATATACAGGGTCAGTACCATATTAACAATGTACAGGGGGAAGGAGACTATATACAGGGTCAGTACCATATTAACAATGTACAGGGATACTGGAGTGATGGAGGTAGATATGTATAGGGGTAAGGTGACTATATACAGGGTCAGTACCATATTAACAATGTACAGGGGGAAGGAGACTATATACAGGGTCAGTACCATATTAACAATGTACAGGGGGAAGGAGACTATATACAGGGTCAGTACCATATTAACAATGTACAGGGATACTGGAGTGATGGAGGTAGATATGTATAGGGTTGAAGGAGACAGGGATACTGGAGTGATGGAGGTAGATATGTATAGGGGTAAGGTGACAGGGATACTGGAGTGATGGAGGTAGATATGTATAGGGGGAAGGAGACAGGGATACTGGAGTGATGGAGGTAGATATGTATAGGGGGAAGGAGACAGGGATACTGGAGTGATGGAGGTAGATATGTAAAGGGGAAGGAGACAGGGATACTGGAGTGATGGAGGTAGATATGTATAGGGGGAAGGAGACAGGGATACTGGAGTGATGGAGGTAGATATGTATAGGGGTAAGGTGACAGGGATACTGGCGTGATGGAGGTAGATATGTATAGGGGGAAGGAGACAGGGATACTGGAGTGATGGAGGTACATATGTATAGGGGGAAGGAGACAGGGATACTGGAGTGATGGAGGTAGATATGTATAGGGGAAGGAGACAGGGATACTGGAGTGATGGAGGTAGATATGTATAGGGGGAAGGAGACAGGGATACTGGAGTGATGGAGGTAGATATGTATAGGGGGAAGGGGACAGGGATACTGGAGTGATGGAGGTAGATAAGTAGAGGGGTAAGGTGACTATATACAGGGTCAGTTCCATATTAACAATGTACAGGGATACTGGAGTGATGGAGGTAGATATGTCAAATAAGTCTGGCTGCACAACCGAATGGCAAAAGTATTGCAAATTGAGAAGTCAGACGATATTGCCATTCCTATTTGGCATATCTTCATTTTAAGCCTACTACAAAGTGTGTGCCCTCAGTTCTGTAGGGAAGCAAAAGTTCTTCCCAAGAACAGTAAAGCCCCCTTTACTGGCTCAAATAGCTGACCAATCAACCTGTTACCAACCCTTAGTAAACTTCTGGAAAAAAATTGTGTTTGACCAGATACAATGCTATTTTACAGTAAACCAATTGTCAACAGAATTTCAGCATGCTGATAGGGAAGGACTTTCAACAAGCACAGCACTTACACAAATGACTGATAATTGGCTGAGAGAAATTGATGATAAAATATTGTGGGGGCTGTTTTGTTAGACTTCAGTGCCGGCTTTTGACATTATCGATCATAATCTGCTGCTGAAAAAACATTGTATGGCTTAATACCCCCTGCTATATTGTGGATAAAGAGTTACCTGTCTAACAGAACACAGAGGGTGTTCTTTAATGGAAGCCTCTCCAATATAATCCAGGTAGAATCAGGAATTCCCCAGGGCAGCTGTTTAGGCCCCTTACTTTTTTCAATTTTTACTAACGACATGCCACTGGCTTTGAGTAAAGCCGGTGTGTCTATGTATGCGGATGACTCAACACTATACATGTCAGCTACTACAGCAACTGAAATGACTGCAACACTTAACAAAGAGTTGCAGTTAGTTTCAGAATGGTTGGCAAGGAATCAGTTAGTCCTAGATATTTATACATTATATTATCTCTGACTGTCTGTCTCCCCATAGAGAGGCTTATTATCTCTGTCTGGCTCCTCATAGAGATGCTTATTATCTCTGTCTGCCTCCTCATAGAGAGGCGTATTATCTCTGACTGTCTCCTCATAGAGAGGCTTATTATCTCTGACTGTCTCTTCATAGAGAGGCTTATTATCTCTGTCTCCTCATAGAGAGGCTTATTATCTCTGACTGTCTCCTCATAGAGAGGCGAATTGTCTCTGACTGTCTCCTCATAGAGAGGCTTATTATCTCTGACTGTCTCAGTCTATCTAATCTTCAGGGAATTATAATGTGATCTGAAATTGAAATGTCTTCTTCTCTCTCCTGCTGTCTGTCTGTCCCCCTCTCTCTCCTGCTGTCTGTCTGTCCCCTCTCTCTCCCGCTGTCTGTCTGTCCCCTCTCTCTCCTGCTGTCTGTCTGTCCCCTCTCTCTCCTGCTGTCTGTCTGTCCCCCTCTCTCTCCTGCTGTCTGTCTGTCCCCCTCTCTCTCCCGCTGTCTGTCTGTCCCCCTCTCTCTCCCGCTGTCTGTCTGTCCCCCTCTCTCTCCCGCTGTCTGTCTGTCCCCTCTCTCTCCCGCTGTCTGTCTGTCCCCCTCTCTCTCCCGCTGTCTGTCTGTCCCCTCTCTCTCCCTCTGTCTGTCTGTCCCCCTCTCTCTCCTGCTGTCTGTCTGTCTGTCCCCCTCTCTCTCCCACTGTCTGTCTGTCCCCTCTCTCTCCCGCTGTCTGTCTGTCCCCCTCTCTCTCCTGCTGTCTGTCTGTCCCCCTCTCTCTCCTGCTGTCTGTCTGTCTGTCCCCCTCTCTCTCCTGCTGTCTGTCTGTCCCCTCTCTCTCCCGCTGTCTGTCTGTCCCCCTCTCTCTCCTGCTGTCTGTCTGTCCCCTCTCTCTCCCACTGTCTGTCCCCGCTCTTTTTCCATCAGACGACGCCACAGATAAGGACCTGTCAGACCTGGTCTCAGAGATGGAGATGATGAAGATGATTGGAAAACACAAAAACATCCTCAACCTGCTGGGAGCATGTACACAGGATGGTAAATTACAGATCGTACGACCCTGACATACTGTAACAGCTCTTTAACAAAGAATGAGTCCACCAGATCAGAGGCAGTAGGGATGACCAGGGATGTTCTCTGTTTAGTGAGTCCTCCAGATCAGAGGCAGTAGGGATGACCAGGGATGTTCTCTGTTTAGTGAGTCCTCCAGATCAGAGACAGTAGGGATGACCAGGGATGTTCTCTGTTTAGTGAGTCCTCCAGATCAGAGGCAGTAGGGATGACCAGGGATGTTCTCTGTTTAGTGAGTCCTCCAGATCAGAGGTAGTAGTGATGACCAGGGATGTTCTCTGTTTAGTGAGTCCTCCAGATCAGAGACAGTAGGGATGACCAGGGATGTTCTCTGTTTAGTGAGTCCTCCAGATCAAAGCCAGTAGAGATGACCAGGGATGTTCTCTGTTTAGTGAGTCCACCAGATCAGAGGCAGTAGGGATGACCAGGGATGTTCTCTGTTTAGTGAGTCCTCCAGATCAGAGACAGTAGGGATGACCAGGGATGTTCTCTGTTTAGTGAGTCCTCCAGATCAGAGACAGTAGGGATGACCAGGGATGTTCTCTGTTTAGTGAGTCCTCCAGATCAGAGGCAGTAGGGAGGACCAGGGATGTTCTCTGTTTAGTGAGTGGGGTGGCCAGTCCTCTTCTGGCTGTGCTGGGTGTAGATTATAACAGAACATGGCCAAGATGTTCAAATGTTCATAAATGACCAGCAGGGTCAAATAATAATAATCACAGTAGTTGTCGAGGGTGCAGCAAGTCAGCACCTCAGGAGTAAATGTCAGTTGGCCTTTCATAGCCGATCATTAAGAGTATCTCTACCACTCCTGCTGTCTCTAGAGAGTTGAAAACAGCAGGTCTGGGACAGGTAGCACGTCCGGTGAAAAGGTCAGGGTTCCATAGCCGCAGGCAGAACAGTTGAAACTGGAGCAGCAGCACAGCCCGGTGGACTGGGTACAGCAAGGAGTCATCATGCCAGGTAGTCCTGAGGCATGGTCCTAGGGCTCAGGTCCTCCGAAAGAAAGAAAGAGAGAATTAGAGAGAGCATACTTAAATTCACACAGGACACCGGATAAGACAGGAGAAGTACTCCAGATATAACAAACTGACCCTAGCCCCCCGACACATAAACTACTGCAGCATAAATACTGGAGATGAGACAGGAGGGGTCAGGAGACACTGTGGCCTCATCCGATGGTACCCCCGGACAGGGCCAAACAGGAAGGATATAACCCCACCCACTTTGCCAAAGCACAGCCCCCACACCACTAGAGGGATATCTCCAACCACCAACTTACCATCCTAATACAAGGCTGAGTATAGCCCACAAAGATCTCCGCCACGGCACAACCCAAGGGGGGAGGGGCCAACCCAGACAGGAAGATCACGTCAGTGACACAACCCACTCAAGTGAAGCACCCCTCCTAGGGACGGCATGGAAGAGCACCAGTAAGCCAGTGACTCAGCCCCTGTAATAGGCAGAGAATCCCAGTGGAGAGAGGGGAACCGGCCAGGCAGAGACAGCAGGGGTGGTTCGTTGCTCCAGAGCCTTTCCGTTCACCTTCACACTCCTGGGCCAGACTACACTCAATCATATGACCCACTGAAGAGATGAGTCTTCAGTAAAGACTTAAAGGTTGAGACCGAGTCTGCGTCTCTCACATGGGTAGGCAGACCATTCCATAAAAATGGAGCTCTATAGGAGAAAGCCCTGCCTCCAGCTGTTTGCTTTGAAATTCTAGGGACAATTAGGAGGCCTGCGTCTTGTGACCGTAGCGTACGTGTAGGTATGTACGGCAGGACCAAATCAGAAAGATAGGTAGGAGCAAGCCCATGTAATGCTTGTAGGTTAGCAGTAAAACCTTGAAATCAGCCCTTGCCTTAACAGGAAGCCAGTAATATGATGACATTTTTTGGTTCTAGTCAGGATTCTAGCAGCCGTATTCAGCACTGGAGTTTATTTAGTGCTTTATCCGGGTAGCCGGAAAGTAGAGCATTGCAGTAGTCTAACCTAGAAGTAACAAAAGCATGGATTTATTTTTTCTGTATCATTTTTGGACAGAAAGTTTCTGATTTTTGCAGTGTTACGTAGATGGAAAAAAGCTGTCCTTGAAACAGTCTTGATATGTTCGTCAAAAGAGACATCAGGGTCCAGAGTAACGCCGAGGTCCTTCACAGTTTTATTTGAGACAACTGTACAACCATCAAGATTAATTGTCAGACTCAAGAGAAGATCTCGTTGTTTCTTGGGACCTAGAACAAGCATCTCTGTTTTGTCCGAGTTTAAAAGTAGAACGTTTGCAGCCATCCACTTCCTTATGTCTGAAACACAGGCTTCTAGCGAGGGCAATTTTGGGGCTTCACCATGTTTCATTGAAATGTACAGCTAGCTATGTATCATCCGCATAGCAGGGAAAATTAACATTATGTTTTCGAATTACATCCCCAAGAGGTAAAATATATAGTGAAAACAATAGTGGTCCTAAAACGGAACCTTGAGGAACACCGAAATGTACATGTTCTCTTGATAAGTGTGTGAATTGGACCATTTTCCTGCTAAGCATTCAAACTGTAACAAGTACTTTTGGGTGTCAGTGAAAATGTATGGAGCTAAACGTACATTATCTTCTTTAGGAATATAGTGAAGTAAAAGTAAAAGTTGTCAAAAATATAAATAGTCAAGTAAAGTACAGATACACAAAAAAACTACTGAAAGAGTACTTTAACCTCTTGCCTCTACTTGGGACGCTTGCGTCCCAACTAGAGCTCTGGAAATGCAAATGTGCTACGCTAAATGCTAATAGTATTAGTTAAAACTCAAAAGTTCATTAAAATACACATGCAGGGTATCAAATTAAAGCTACACTCGTTGTGAATCCAGGCAACAAGTCCGATTTTTAAAATGCTTTTTGGCGACAGCATGAGAAGCTATTATCTGATAGCATGCACCAATACACTACAACAGAAAAGCACAGCAGGGGACGTAAACAAAATAATTAGCATTTCGGCGTTACACAAACCGCACAATAAAATAGAAAACAGTCATTACCATTCACCATCTTCTTTGTTGGCACTCCTAGATGTCCCATAAACACTATTGGGTCTTTATTTCGATTAAATCGGGCCATATAAAGCCAAGATATCGTTATATGTAGACTGTGTGATAAACGAAAAAAACAGCGATTTCACAACGTAACGTCATTTTTTTAAATTCAAAAAGTAGACGATAAACTTTCACAAAACACTTCGAAATACGTTTGTAATGCTACTTTAGGTATTAGTAAACGTTAATAAGCGATAAAAATCATCCATAGGCGATGTAGAAATCATTAGCTGTCGTCTTGGAAAAAATTCAGGAGAGAGCTCTTCCGGAATGATCTGGGCGGAGACCGGAGGTAGGTGGTGCCCCTTTTCTTCGGTTCAACCAAGAATCAAAGATGATTCAATTCACAAGACTCTAGACTGGGAGTTGAATGCTCGGTCTTATCTCTTTCGGCTCACTGTTAACAATCCCGCTGTGGGACGACTCATTGCGAGCTCACAGGAAGCTGCAGCGCAAGGATATTTATTTTAACATTTTCTGTGATCAGGTTTTCCTGCGCTTTCCGATGTAACGACATCCGATCCCTCGTTATGTAATAGCCACAGTCGTGATTTAACCAGTTTTAAAAACGTCCGAGGGTTTCCTATCCACACATTCTAACCATATGAACGTACTATATTCCTGGCATGAGTAGCAGGGCGCTGAAATGTTGCGCAATTTTTAACAAAATGTTCAAAAAAGTAGAGGGTCGACTGAAGAGGTTAAAGTATTTTTGCTTAAGTATTTTACACCACTGAAAAGGGTTTAGGTATAAAGTATAAATACAGAATATATATTCCCCAGGTCCCCTGTACGTGTTGGTGGAGTCTTCCAAAGGGAACCTGAGGGAGTACCTGAGAGCCCGTCGGCCCCCGGGGACGGACTACTCCTTCGACACCTGTAAGATCCCTGACGAGCAGCTCACCTTTAAAGACCTGGTGTCCTGTGCCTACCAGGTGGCGCGTGGCATGGAGTACCTGGCCTCACAGAAGGTTGGTGGCATACTGGACAAAGTAGGGTTGCAAAAACCTTTACTTTCCAAAAATTCTCAGGGTTTCTAGAAATCCTGGGTGGAGTTTCTGGATTCCCTGTGATTCCGGGAATGTTCCAACTGGGATTTCTGGAAAACCTTGGCATTTTTGGAAAGCTACCGGAATTTTGCAGCCCTGGTTAGGATTATATATGGTCTATATGCTACAATATGGTATAATACAGTCCAGTGTATTTAGCGGGACTTATTGCTTCCTCTTCCTCAGTGTATCCATAGAGATCTGGCAGCCAGGAACGTCCTGGTAACCGAGGAGAACGTGATGAAGATTGCAGACTTCGGTCTGGCCAGAGATGTGCACAACATAGACATTTTCTGTGATCAAGAAGACTACTAATGATTTAACCAGTTTTAAAAACGTCCGAGGGTTTCCTATCCACACATTCCCCCTATAGCAGACAGTGATTGCAATTTTTAACAAAATGGGAGGTGTGAAGAGGTTAAAGTATTGCTTAAGTATTTTACACCACTGAAAAGGGTTTATGGGTAAAACAGTGATTGGTGGGTGGTGTGGGGGAGGTGTGGCATATCTGTTATGGGTAAAACAGTGATTGGTGGAGGGTGTGGGGGAGGTGTGGTTTATCTGTTATGGGTAAAACAGTGATTGGTGGGGAGTGTGGGGGAGGTGTGGCATATCTGTTATGGGTAAGACAGTGATTGGTGGTTAGGTATGGTCTATATGCTACAATATGGTATAATACAGTCCAGTGTATTTAGCGGGACTTAGCTTCCTCTTCCTCAGTGTATCCATAGAGATCTGGCAGCCATATCTGTTATGGGTAAGACAGTGATTGGTGGAGGTGTGGGATATATCTGTTATGGGTAAGACAGTGATTGGTGGGGGTGTGGTATATCTGTTATGGGTAAGACAGTGATTGGGTGGGTGTGGTATATCTGTTATGGGTAAGTGATTGGTGGGGATTGGTGTGTGGTATATCTGTTATGGGTAAGACAGTGATTGGTGGAGGTGTGGTATATCTGTTATGGGTAAGACAGTGATTGGTGGGGGTGGGGTATATCTGTTATGGGTAAGACAGTGATTGGTGGGGGTGGGGGAGGTGTGGTAAGACAGTGATTGGGGGGGTGGGGAGGTGTGGTAAGACAGTGATTGGTGGGGGGTGGGGGATCTGTTATGGTAAGACAGTGATTGGTGGGGGTGGGGTACATCTGTTATGGGTAAGACAGTGATTGGTGGGGGTATATCTGTTATGGCTAAGACAGTGATTGGTGGAGGTATATCTGTTATGGGTAAGACAGTGATTGGTGAGTGGGTATATCTGTTATGGCTAAGACAGTGATTGGTGGGGGGTATATCTGTTATGGGTAAGACAGTGATTGGTGGGGTATATCTGTTATGGCTAAGACAGTGATTGGTGATTGGGGGTATATCTGTTATGGGTAAGACAGTGATTGGTGAGGGGTGTATTTGTTATGGGTAAGACAGTGATTGGTGGGGGTGTATTTGTTATGGGTAAAACAGTGATTGTTGGGGGGTGTGGGGGGAGGTGTGGTATATCTGTTATGGCTAAGACAGTGATTGGTGGAGGTATATCTGTTATGGGTAAGACAGTGATTGGTGAGGGGTATATCTGTTATGGCTAAGACAGTGATTGGTGGGGGTATATCTGTTATGGGTAAGACAGTGATTGGTGGGGGGTATATCTGTTATGGGTAAGACAGTGATTGGTGGGGGTGGGGTATATCTGTTATGGCTAAGACAGTTATTGGTGGGGGGTATATCTGTTATGGGTAAGACAGTGATTGGTGGGGGGTGGGGTATATCTGTTATGGGTAATACAGTGATTGGTGGGGGTGGGGTATATCTGTTATGGGTAAGACAGTGATTGTTGGGGGTGGGGTATATCTGTTATGGGTAATACAGTGATTGGTGGGGGTGGGGTATATCTGTTATGGGTAAGACAGTGATTGGTGGGGGTATATCTGTTATGGGTAAACCAGTGATTGGTGGGGGTGGGGTATATCTGTTATGGCTAAGACAGTGATTGGTGGGGGGTATATCTGTTATGGCTAAGACAGTGATTGTGGGGGGGTATATCTGTTATGGCTAAGACAGTGATTGGTGGAGGTATATCTGTTATGGGTAAACCAGTGATTGGTGGGGGGTATATCTGTTATGGGTAAGACAGTGATTGGTGGAGGTATATATGTTATGGCTAAGACAGTGATTGGTGGGGGGTATATCTGTTATGGCTAAGACAGTGATTGGTGGAGGTATATCTGTTATGTGTAAACCAGTGATTGGTGGGGGTGGGGTATATCTGTTATGGGTAAGACAGTGATTGGTGGGGGTGGGGTATATCTGTTATGGGTAAACCAGTGATTGGTGGGGGTGTGGTATATCTGTTATGGGTAAGACAGTGATTGGTGGGGGGTATATCTGTTATGGGTAAGACAGTGATTGGTGGGGGGTATATCTGTTATGGGTGTTTTGATCCGTTGTGCTGAGACAGCTGTTCTGTTGTCTGTGTGTTGTTGCAGGGTCGTCTACCTGTGAAATGGATGGCTCCAGAGGCTCTGTTCGACCGCGTCTACACGCACCAGAGCGATGTGTAAGTTGACACAGCCAGCCACACAGCATGCCTCCGGTCTGCCCATGTAGAGAGATATGCAGGACAGGAGGAATGTATTGTAATATCATGACTTTGTGAATTAGCCTCAATTACCATCAAAACCACATGTGAATATGGATTGATATATCTCAGTCCTGTTGTCTCGGTCCTGTTGTATCAGTCCTGTTGTCTCAGTCCTGTTGTCTCAGTCCTGTTGTCTCGGTCCTGTTGTCTCGGTCCTGTTGTATCGGTCCTGTTGTCTCGGTCCTGTTGTCTCGGTCCTGTTGTATCGGTCCTGTTGTATCGGTCCTGTTGTCTCAGTCCTGTCTCAGTCCTGTTGTATCAGTCCTGTCTCAGTCCTGTTGTACCGGTCCTGTTGTATCAGCCCTGTCTCAATCCTGTTGTATCGGTCCTGTTGTATCGGTCCTGTTGTCTCAGTCCTGTCTCAGTCCTGTTGTATCAGTCCTGTCTCAGTCCTGTTGTACCGGTCCTGTTGTATCAGTCCTGTCTCAGTCCTGTTGTCTCAGTCCTGTTGTCTCAGTCCTGTTGTATCAGTCCTGTTGTATCGGTCCTGTTGTATCGGTCCTGTTGTCTCGGTCCTGTTGTCTCGGTCCTGTTGTCTCGGTCCTGTTGTCTCAGTCCTGTTGTCTCAGTCCTGTTGTATCAGTCCTGTTGTATCGGTCCTGTTGTATCGGTCCTGTTGTCTCAGTCCTGTTGTATCAGTCCTGTTGTATCAGTCCTGTTGTCTCAGTCCTGTTGTATCAGTCCTGTTGTCTCGGTCCTGTTGTATCAGTCCTGTTGTCTCAGTCCTGTTGTATCGGTCCTGTTGTATCGGTCCTGTTGTATCGGTCCTGTTGTCTCGGTCATGTTGTATCAGTCCTGTTGTATCAGTCCTGTTGTATCAGTCCTGTCTCGGTCCTGTTGTCTCGGTCCTGTTGTATCAGTCCTGTTGTCTCAGTCCTGTTGTATCAGTCCTGTTGTATCAGTCCTGTTGTCTCAGTCCTGTTGTCTCGGTCCTGTCTCAGTCCTGTTGTCTCAGTCCTGTTGTCTCAGTCCTGTTGCCTCGGTCCTGTTGTCTCAGTCCTGTTGTATCAGTCCTGCTGTATCAGTCCTGCTGTCTCATTTTACATTACATTACATTTAAGTCATTTAGCAGACGCTCTTATCCAGAGCGACTTACAAATTGGTGCATTCACCTTATGACATCCAGTGGAACAGTAGTGCATCTAAATATTTTAGGGGGGGGGGTGAGAGGGATTACTTTATCCTATCCTAGGTATTCCTTAAAGAGGTGGGGTTTCAGGTGTCTCCGGAAGGTGGTGATTGACTCCTCTGTCCTGGCGTCGTGAGGGAGTTTGTTCCACCATTGGGGGGCCAGAGCAGCGAACAGTTTTGACTGGGCTGAGCGGGAACTGTACTTCCTCAGTGGTAGGGAGGCGAGCAGGCCAGAGGTGGATGGACGCAGTGCCCTTGTTTTGGTGTAGGGCCTGATCAGAGCCTGGAGGTACTGGGGTGCCGTTCCCCTCACAGCTCCGTAGGCAAGCACCATGGTCTTGTAGCGGATGCAAGCTTCAACTGGAAGCCAGTGGAGAGAGCGGAGGAGCGGGGTGACGTGAGAGAACTTGGGAAGGTTGAACACCAGACGGGCTGCGGCGTTTTGGATGAGTTGTAGGGGTTTAATGGCACAGGCAGGGAGCCCAGCCAACAGCGAGTTGCAGTAATCCAGACGGGAGATGACAAGTGCCTGGATTAGGACCTGCGCCGCTTCCTGTGTGAGGCAGGGTCGTACTCTGCGGATGTTGTAGAGCATGAACCTACAGGAACGGGCCACCGCCTTGATGTTAGTTGAGAACGACAGGGTGTTGTCCAGGATCACGCCAAGGTTCTTAGCGCTCTGGGAGGAGGACACAATGGAGTTGTCAACCGTGATGGCGAGATCATGGAACGGGCAGTCCTTCCCCGGGAGGAAGAGCAGCTCCGTCTTGCCGAGGTTCAGCTTGAGGTGGTGATCCGTCATCCACACTGATATGTCTGCCAGACATGCAGAGATGCGATTCGCCACCTGGTCATCAGAAGGGGAAAGGAGAAGATTAATTGTGTGTCGTCTGCATAGCAATGATAGGAGAGACCATGTGAGGTTATGACAGAGCCAAGTGACTTGGTGTATAGCGAGAATAGGAGAGGGCCTAGAACAGAGCCCTGGGGACACCAGTGGTGAGGAGACGGATTCTCGCCACGCCACCTGGTAGGAGCGACCTGTCAGGTAGGACGCAATCCAAGCGTGGGCAGCGCCGGAGATGCCCAACTCGGAGAGGGTGGAGAGGAGGATCTGATGGTTCACAGTATCGAAGGCAGCCGATAGGTCTAGAAGGATGAGAGCAGAGGAGAGAGTTAGCTTTAGCAGTGCGGAGCGCCTCCGTGATACAGAGAAGAGCAGTCTCAGTTGAATGACTAGTCTTGAAACCTGACTGATTTGGATCAAGAAGGTCATTCTGAGAGAGATAGCGGGAGAGCTGGCCAAGGACGGCACGTTCAAGAGTTTTGGAGAGAAAAGAAAGAAGGGATACTGGTCTGTAGTTGTTGACATCGGAGGGATCGAGTGTATGTTTTTTCAGAAGGGGTGCAACTCTCGCTCTCTTGAAGACGGAAGGGACGTAGCCAGCGGTCAGGGATGAGTTGATGAGCCAGGTGAGGTAAGGGAGAAGGTCTCCGGAAATGGTCTGGAGAAGAGAGGAGGGGATAGGGTCAAGCGGGCAGGTTGTTGGGCGGCCGGCCGTCACAAGACGCGAGATTTCATCTGGAGAGAGAGGGGAGAAAGAGGTCAGAGCACAGGGTAGGGCAGTGTGAGCAGAACCAGCGGTGTTGTTTGACTTAGCAAACGAGGATCGGATGTCGTCGACCTTCTTTTCAAAATGGTTGACGAAGTCATCTGCAGAGAGGGGAGGAGGGGGGGAGGAGGATTCAGGAGGGAGGAGAAGGTGGCAAAGAGCTTCCTAGGGTTAGAGGCAGATGCTTGGAATTTAGAGTGGTAGAAAGTGGCTTTAGCAGCAGAGAGAGAAGAGGAAAATGTAGAGAGGAGGGAGTGAAAGGATGCCAGGTCCGCAGGGAGGCGCAGTTTTCCTCCATTTCCGCTCGGCTGCCCGGAGCCCTGTTCTGTGAGCTCGCAATGAGTCGTCGAGCCACGGAGCGGGAGGGGAGGACCGAGCCGGCCTGGAGGATAGGGGACATAGAGAGTCAAAGGATGCAGAAAGGGAGGAGAGGAGGGTTGAGGAGGCAGAATCAGGAGATAGGTTGGAGAAGGTTTGAGCAGACGGAAGAGATGATAGGATGGAAGAGGAGAGAGTAGCGGGGAGAGAGAGCGAAGGTTGGGACGGCGCGATACCATCCGAGTAGGGGCAGTGTGGGAAGTGTTGGATGAGAGCGAGAGGGAAAAGGATACAAGGTAGTGGTCGGAGACTTGGAGGGGAGTTGCAATGAGGTTAGTGGAAAAACAGCATCTAGTAAAGATGAGGTCGAGCGTATTTCCTGCCTTGTGAGTAGGGGGGAAGGTGAGAGGGTGAGGTCAAAGAGGAGAGGAGTGGAAAGAAGGAGGCAGAGAGGAATGAGTCAAAGGTAGACGTGGGGGAGGTTAAAGTCGCCCAGAACTGTGAGAGGTGAGCCGTCCTCAGGAAAGGAGCTTATCAAGGCATCAAGCTCATTGATGAACTCTCCGAGGGAACCTGGAGGGCGATAAATTATAAGGATGTTAAGCTTGAAAGGGCTGGTAACTGTGACAGCATGGAATTCCAAGGAGGCGATAGACAGATGGGTAAGGGGAGAAAGAGAATGACCACTTGGGAGAGATGAGGATCCCGGTGCCACCACCCCGCTGACCAGAAGCTCTCGGGGTGTGCGAGAACACGTGGGCAGACGAAGAGAGAGCAGTAGGAGTAGCAGTGTTGTCTGTGGTGATCCATGTTTCCGTCAGTGCCAAGAAGTCGAGGGACTGGAGGGAGGCATAGGCTGAGATGAACTCTGCCTTGTCGGCCGCAGATCGGCAGTTCCAGAGGCTACCGGAGACCTGGAACTCCACGTGGGTCGTGCGCGCTGGGACCACCAGACCACCAGCGGTGTGGAGCGTTTGTATGGTCTGTGCAGAGAGGAGAGAACAGGGATAGACAGACACATAGTTGACAGGCTACACAAGAGGCTACGCTAATGCAAAGGAGATTGGAATGACAAGTGGACTACACGTCTCGAGTGTTCAGAAAGTTAAGCTTACGTAGCAAGAATCTTATTGACTAAAATGATTAAAATGATACAGTACTGCTGAAGTAGGCTAGCTGGCAGAGGCTGCGTTGTTGACTATGTAGGCTAGCTGGCAGTGGCTGTGTTGTTGACACTACACTAATCAAGTCGTTCCGTTGAGTGTAATAGTTTCTACTGTGCTGCTATTCGGGGCTAGCTGGCTAGCTAGCAGTGTTGATTACGTTACGTTGCGTTAAAAGAACGACAATAGCTGGCTAGCTAACCTAGGAAATCGCTCTAGACTACACAATTATCTTTGATACAAAGACGGCTATGTAGCTAGCTATGTAGCTAGCTACGATCAAACAAATCAAGCCGTTGTACTGTAATGAAATGAAATGAAAAAAATGTGATACTACCTGTGGAGCGAAGCGAAATGCGACCGGATTGTTGAGTGCGGAAGTTCTGTTCGGTAGACGTTGGCTAGCTGTTGGCTAGCTAGCAGTGTCTCCTACGTTAAGGACGACAAATAGCTGGCTAGCTAACCTCGGTAAATTAAGATAATCACTCTAAAACTACACACTCTAAACTACACAATTATCTTGGAAACGAAGACAGCAAAGACAACTATGTAGCTAGCTAACACTACACTAATCAAGTCGTTCAGTTGAGTGTAATAGTTGTGCTGCTAATCGGTAGACGGTGGACGTTAGCTAGCTGGCTAGCTGCAGGGCAGATAGCAGTGTAGACTGCGTTAGGACGACGAAATACGATAATTACGCAATTATCTATGATACAAAGACGGCTATGTAGCTAGCTAAGAAGAAATTGCTAAGATTAGACAAATCAAACCGTTGTACTATAATGAAATGTAATGAAATGTAATACTACCTGCGGACCGAGTGCAGATGCGACCGCTCGCTCCAACCCGGAAGTAGTATCAGTCCTGTCTCAGTCCTGTATCAGTCCTGCTGTCTCAGTCCTGTTGTATCAGTCCTGTCTCAATCCTGTTGTCTCAGTCCTGTTGTCTCGGTCCTGTTGTCTCGGTCCTGTTGTCTCGGTCCTGTTGTCTCGGTCCTGTTGTATCGGTCCTGCTGTCTCGGTCCTGTTGTATCGGTCCTGCTGTCTCAGTCCTGTTGTCTCGGTCCTGTTGTATCAGTCCTGTTGTCTCGGTCCTGTTGTATCAGTCCTGTCTCAGTCCTGTTGTCTCGGTCCTGTTGTATCAGTCCTGTCTCAGTCCTGTTGTCTCAGTCCTGTTGTATCAGTCCTGTTGTATCGGTCCTGTTGTATCGGTCCTGTTGTCTCGGTCCTGTTGTCTCGGTCCTGTTGTCTCAGTCCTGTTGTATCGGTCCTGTTGTATCGGTCCTGTTGTCTCGGTCCTGTTGTATCGGTCCTGTTGTCTCGGTCCTGTTGTATCAGTCCTGTTGTATCAGTCCTGTTGTATCAGTCCTGTCTCGGTCCTGTTGTCTCGGTCCTGTTGTATCAGTCCTGTTGTCTCAGTCCTGTTGTATCAGTCCTGTTGTATCAGTCCTGTTGTCTCGGTCCTGTTGTATCGGTCCTGTTGTCTCAGTCCTGTTGTCTCGGTCCTGTTGTCTCGGTCCTGTTGTCTCTGTCCTGTTGTCTCGGTCCTATTGTCTCAGTCCTGTTGTCTCGGTTCTTTTGTCTCGGTCCTTTTGTCTCGGTCCTGTTGTCTCGGTCCTGTTGTCTCAGTCCTGCTGTCTCAGTCCTGTTGTCTCAGTCCTGTTGTATCAGTCCTGTCTCGGTCCTGTTGTATCGGTCCTGTTGTATCAGTCCTGTCTCGGTCCTGTTGTATCGGTCCTGTTGTATCAGTCCTGTTGTCTCGGTCCTGTTGTCTCAGTCCTGTTGTATCAGTCCTGTCTCAGTCCTGTTGTCTCAGTCCTGTTGTCTCGGTCCTGTTGTCTCGGTCCTGTTGTCTCGGTCCTGTTGTCTCTGTACTGTTGTCTCAGTCCTGTTGTCTCAGTCCTGCTGTCTCAGTCCTGTTGTCTCGGTCCTGTTGTCTCGGTCCTGTTAACGAGACTATATACAGGAGGTACCAGTACAGAGTCAATGTGGAGACTATATACAGGAGGTACCGGTACAGAGTCAATGTGGACGCTATATACAGGGGGTACCGTTACAGAGTCAATGTGGAGGCTATATACAGGAGGTACCGGTACAGAGTCAATGTGGACGCTATATACAGGAGGTACCAGTACAGGGTCAGTGTGGAGGCTATATACAGGAGGTACCAGTACAGAGTCAATGTGGAGACTATATACAGGAGGTACCGGTACAGAGTCAATGTGGACGCTATATACAGGGGGTACCGGTACAGAGTCAATGTGGAGGCTATATACAGGGGGTACCGGTACAGAGTCAATGTGGAGGCTGTATACAGGAGGTACCGGTACAGAGTCAATGTGGACGCTATATACAGGGGGTACCGGTACCGAGTCAATGTGGAGGCTATATACAGGGGGTACCGGTACAGAGTCAATGTGGAGGCTATATACAGGGTGTTACGGTACAGAGTCAATGTGGACGCTATATACAGGGGATACCAGTACAGAGTCAATGTGGAGGCTATATACAGGGGGTACCAGTACAGAGTCAATGTGGAAACTATATACAGGGGGTACCAGTACAGAGTCAATGTGGAGGCTATATACAAGGTGTTACGGTACAGAGTCAATGTGGAGGCTATATACAGGGGGTACCGGTACAGAGTCAATGTGGACACTATATACAGGGTGTTACGGTACAGTCAATGTGGAGGCTATATACAGGGGGTACCGGTACAGAGTCAATGTGGAGGCTATATACAGGGTGTTACGGTACAGAGTCAATGTGGAGGCTATATACAGGGGGTACCGGTACAGAGTCAATGTGGAGGCTATATACAGGGTGTTACGGTACAGAGTCAATGTGGAGGCTATATACAGGGGGTACCAGTACAGAGTCAATGTGGCGGCTATATACAGGGTGTTACGGTACAGAGTCAATGTGGAGGCTATATACAGAGGGTACCAGTACAGAGTCAATGTGGCGGCTATATACAGGGGGTACCAGTACAGAGTCAATGTGGAGGCTATATACAGGGTATTACGGTACAGAGTCAATGTGGAGGCTATATACAGAGGGTACCAGTACAGAGTCAATGTGGCGGCTATATACAGGGGTACCGGTACCGAGTCAGTGTGCGGGGGTACATGTTAGTTGAGGTAATTTGTACATGGAGGTAGGGGTGAAGTGACTATGCATAGATAAACAGTGAGTAGTAGCAGTGTACAAAACAAATGGAAGGGATGGGGGGGTGCCATTAGATTAATTGTTCAGCAGTGTTATGGCTTGGGGGTAGAAGCTGTTAAGGAGCCTTTTGGTCCTAGACTTGGTGCTCCGTTACAGCATGCCGTGCGGTAGCAGAGAAAACAGTCTTTGACTTGGGTGACTGAATCTATGACGATTTTATGGGCTTTTCCCTGACACCGCCTATTATATAGGTCCTGGATGGCAGGAAGATTGGCCCCGGTGATGTACTGGGCTGTGCACACTACCCTCTGTAGCGCCTTACGGTCAGATGCCGAGCAGTTGATGCAACCGGTCAGGATGTTCTCGACGGTGCAGCCGTAGAACTTTTTGAGGATTTGAGGACCCATGTCAAGTCTTTTCAGTCTCCTGAGGGGGAAAAGATTTTGTCGTGGCCTCTTCACGATTGTTTTGGTTTGTTTAGACCATGATAGTTCGTTGGTGATGTGGACACCAAGGAACTTAAAACTCTCGACCCGCTCCACTACAGCCCTGTCGATGTCAATGGGGGCCTATTCGGCCCGCCTTTTCCTGTAGCCCACGATCAGCCCCTATGTCTTGCTCACATTGAGGGAGAGGTTGTTGTCCTGGCACCACACTGACAGTTCTCTGACCTCCTCCCTATAGGCTACCTCATTGTTGTCGGTGATCAGGCCTACCACTGTTGTGTCGTCAGCAAACTTAATGATGGTGTTGGAGTCATGTTTGGCCACGCAGTCGTGGGTGAACAGGAAGTACAGGAGGGGTCTAAGTACACACCCCTGAGGGGCGCCAATGTTGAGAATCAGCGTGGCAGATGTGTTGTTGCCTAGCCTTATCACGCGGGGGCGGCCCGTCAGGAAGTCCAGGATCCAGTTGCAGAAAGAGGTGTTTAGTCCCAGTGTCCTTAGCATAGTGATGAGCTTTGTGGGACCTATGGTGTTGAACGCTGAGCTTTAGTCAATGAATAGCATTCTGTCCATGTGGGAAAGGGCAATGTGGTGTGTGAATCTGTTGGGGCAGTATGCGAATTGGAGTGGGTCTTGGGTTTCTGGCATGATGGTGTTGATGTGAGCCATGACCAGACTTTTGAAAGACTTCATTTAGGCAGGTTATCTTCACTTTCTTGGGCACAGGGACTATGGTGGTCTGTTTGAAACATGAAGGTATTACAGTAGTGAAGACACTTGCCAGTTGGTCCACAAATGCTTTGAGTACACTTCCTGGTAATCCCCGTGCGGCTTTGTGAATGTCGTCCTGTTTAAAGGTCTTGCTCACATCGGCTATGGAGAGCGTCATCACACAGTCGTCCGGAACAGCTGGTGCGCTCATACATGCTTCGGTGTTGCTTGCCTCAAATCAAGCATAAAATACATTTAGCTCGTCTGGTAGGCTGAGGTGATAAACTCCTCAATGCCATTGGATGAATCCCGGAACATATTCCAGTCTGTGCTAGCAAAATTGTCCTGTAACGTAGCATCCCTGTCATCTGACCACTTCCGTATTGAGTGAGTCACTGGTACTTTGTGCCACAGGAAGGGAAGACCCAGAGTTACCTCTACTGCAAAGGATAAGGTCATTAGAGTTAACTGCACCTCAGATTGCAGCCCAAATAAATGCTTCACAGAGTTCAAGTAACAGACACATCTCAACATCAACTATTCAGAGGAGACTTCGTGCATCAGGCCTTAGTGGTCAAATTGCTGCAAAGACTAAAGGACACCATGAATAAGAAGAGACTTGCTTGGGCCAAGAAACACGAGCAAGGGACCGGTGGAAATCTGTCCTTTGGTCTGATGAGTCCAAATTTTAGATTTTTTTGTTCCAACGCTGTATCTTTTTGAGACGCAGAGTAAGTGAACAGATGATCTCTGCATGTGTGGTTCCCACCGTGAAGCATGGAGGAGGAGGTGTGATGGTGCTTTGCTGGTGACACACTATTTCAGTGCTCTTTGACCTCTAATCTGTGATCCCTCCCCTCTCTCTAGGTGGTCGTATGGGGTGCTGCTCTGGGAGATATTTACCCTGGGAGGGTCCCCGTACCCCGGCATCCCTGTAGAGGAGCTGTTCAAACTGCTGAAGGAGGGCCACCGCATGGACAAACCTGCCAACTGCACACATGAACTGTAGGTCATGTTAATGTAACAGATTTTCAATCTCTCGTTGTGTAATATAGAGACTCCTAACCAGCGGTCCTAGTTGACCGGGAATTTATTTTTTGACAATAGGTAGACAACAGCTCATTAGATGAGCAAGACTCAATGATGTTCATGGCTGTGAATCACCTGCGAATTCAAATCAGACCGGGTCTTTTATCATCATTGATCACAAAAATATGACAAAATACAATGTGTCTTATACCTGACAGTAGATAGGAAACAGGAAAAACCATCTAAAAAATACATAAATAAAATATATATATATATATAGTACCAGTCAAAAGTTGGAATTATGTAGTAACACAAAAAGTGTTAAATAAATCCAAATATATTTTATATTTGAGATTCTTCAAAGTAACCACCCTTTGCCTTGATGACAGCTTTGCGCACTCTTGGCATTCTCTCAACCAGCTTCATGAGGTAGTCACCACGAATGCATGTCAATTAACAGGTGTGATAAAAGTTCATTTGTGGAATTTCTTTTTTTTTCTTCCTTTTTTCTGCATTTGAGCCCATCAGTTGTGTTGTAACAAGGTAGGGGTGGTATACAGAAGATAGCCCTATTTGGTAAATACCAAGTCCATATTATGGCAAGAACAGCTCAAATAAGCAAAGAGAAACGACAGTCCATCATTACTTTAAGACATCAAGGTCAGTCAATACGGAACATTTCAAGAACTTTGATAGTGCAATTGCAAAAACCATGAAGCGCTATGATGAAACTGGCTCTCACGAGGACCGCCACAGGAAAGGAAGTTACCTCTGATGCCGAGCATAAGTTCATTAGAGTTAAATGCACCTCAGATTGCAGCCCAAATAAATGCTTCACGGAGTTCAAGAAACAGACACATCTCAACATCAACTGTTCAGAGGAGACTGCGTGAATCAGGCTGCAAAGAAACCACTACTAAAGGATGCCAATAAGAAGAAGAGACTTGCTTGGGCCAAGAAACACAAGCAATGGACATTAGACTGGTGGAAATCTGTCTTTCGGTCTGATGAGTCGAAATTTGAGACTTTTGGTTCCAGCCTCCGTGTCCTTGTGAGACGCAGAGTAGGTGAATGGATGGTCTCTGCATGTGTGGTTTCCACCGTGAAGCATGGAGGAGGAGGTGTGATGGTGGTGTGGGGGTGCTTTGCTGGTGACACTGTCAGTGATTTATTTAGAATTCAAGGCACACTTAACCAGCATGGCTACCACATCATTCTGCAGCAATACGCCATCCTATCTGGTTTGCGCTTAGTGGGACTATCATTTGTTTTTCAACAGGACAATGACCCAACACACCTCCAGACTGTGTAAGGGCTATTTTACCAAGAAGGATAGTGATAGAGTGCTGCATCAGATGACCTGGCCTCCACAATCAACCAACCTCAACCCAATTGAGATGGTTTGGGATGAGTTGGACCGCAGAGTGAAGGAAAAACAGCCAACAAGTGCTTAGCATATGTGGGAACTCCTTCAAGATTGCTGGAAAAGCATTCCAGGTGAATCTGGTTGAGAGACTGCCAAGAGTGTGCAAAGCTATCATCAAGGCAAAGGGTGGCTACTTTGAAGAATATATCACTTTTTTGGTTACTACAAGATTCCATATGTGTTGTTTCATAGTTTTGTGGTCTTCACTATTATTCTACAATGTATAAAATAGTGAAAAGAAATAAAACACTTGAATGAGAAGGTGTGTCCAAACGTTTGACTGATACTGCACATGTCAGAGGAGGCTGGTGGGCGAGCTATAGGAGGACAGGCTCATTGTAATGACTGGAATGGGATAAATGGAACAGTCAAACATATGTTTCCTATGTTCCATGTAATTCATTTCAGCCATAACAATGAGCCCATCCTCCTATAGCTCCTCTCACCAGCCTCCTCTGACATGTGTTTTATTGTCACATACACTGGATAGGTGCAGTGAAATGAGTTGTTTTACAGGATCAGCCATAGCAGTACGGTGCCTCTGGAGCAAATTAGGGTTTAAGTGCCTTGCTCAAGGGCACGTCGACAGATTTTTCCCTTTTGGTTTCACTGGCCCAACGCTCCAACCACTAGGCTACCTGTCACTCTTATATAGATGTGCATATGGCTCAATGATGTTGATGGCTGTCAATAGCACGAATCTGTAACAACAACGGGTTATTAGCTAATGTGGCCATGCTAGCTAACTCAATTATATAGCAATAACATACATTACATTTATAGCATTGTATGGTGTGGTCTGTATAGACTGTGTTGTATTGTATGGTGTGGTCTGTATAGACTGTGTTGGATTGTAACTGTTGTGTGTCCCTGTAGATATATGATCATGAGAGAGTGCTGGCACGCTGTCCCATCTCAGAGACCTACTGTGATGTATTGTAACTGTTGTGTGTCCCTGTAGATATATGATCATGAGGGAGTGCTGGCACGCTGTCCCATCTCAGAGACCTACCTTCAGGCAGCTGGTGGAGGACCACGACAGGGTTCTGTCCATGACCTCCACAGACGTAAGTCTGGACCTATAAACCCAGGAGTACCTGGACCTGTCTGTTCTAACACTGTGTGTTGTGTTACAACAGGAGTACCTGGACCTGTCTGTTCTAACACTGTGTGTTGTGTTACAACAGGAGTACCTGGACCAGTCTGTTCTAACACTGTGTGTCGTGTTTACAACAGGAGTACCTGGACCTGTCTGTTCTAACACTGTGTGTCGTGTTACAACAGGAGTACCTGGACCTGTCTGTTCTAACACTGTGTGTTGTGTTACAACAGGAGTACCTGGACCAGTCTGTTCTAACACTGTGTGTTGTGTTACAACAGGAGTACCTGGACCTGTCTGTTCTAACACTGTGTGTTGTGTTACAACAGGAGTACCAGTCTGTTCTAACACTGTGTGTTGTGTTACAACAGGAGTACCAGTCTGTTCTAACACTGTGTGTTGTGTTACAACAGGAGGACCAGTCTGTTCTAACACTGTGTGTTGTGTTACAACAGGAGTACCTGGACCTGTCTGTTCTAACACTGTGTGTTGTGTTACAACAGGAGTACCAGTCTGTTCTAACACTGTGTGTTGTGTTACAACAGGAGTACCTGGACCAGTCTGTTCTAACACTGTGTGTTGTGTTACAACAGGAGTACCAGTCTGTTCTAACACTGTGTGTCGTGTTACAACAGGAGTACCTGTCTGTTCTAACACTGTGTGTTGTGTTACAACAGGAGTACCTGGACCAGTCTGTTCTAACACTGTGTGTTGTGTTACAACAGGAGGACCAGTCTGTTCTAACACTGTGTGTTGTGTTACAACAGGAGGACAGTCTGTTCTAACACTGTGTGTTGTGTTACAACAGGAGTACCTGGACCTGTCTGTTCCATTTGAGCAGTACTCTCCAACCTGCCAAGACTCCAGCAGCACCTGTTCCTCAGGAGATGACTCTGTGTTCTCCCACGACCCCCTCCCCACGACCCCCTCCCTGACCAACCCTGCCTCCCCATGAACCCCTCCCTGACCAACCATGCCTCCCGACGACCCCCTTCTCACGACCCCCTCCCTGACCAACCCTGCCTCCCCAAAATGAGGGGGGAATAACCTTGTCAAACTGCTGCAGATTTACATGGCAATCAGGACATAGGTGGGGCTGGATGGGGAGAGGGGGGGGGCTCCCCCGAGACACCTCTCAGCGTCATACTTTGAGCCTCCTCCAGATATGAGGAAGAGAACAGCCCATGCAATACATCCTCAAACGGACACATTTTTTAAGAATCTTTGCATTGAAGGTTGGACAATTTTTTGCCGCCAAAAACTGAAAATGTATATTTTTTTATACTTGGCCAGTCTTTAGTTATTGACAATCCGAAAGGTCAAACCATTCAGTGCCTACTGGAACCTAACTCTAACCCACAGGACTGGGAGGAGATTGACACAAGGACATGAACACCATTAACCAGGGAGGCAGGGCATCTATAACGCCATTGGCCAGGGAGGCAGGGCATCTATAACGCCATTGGCCAGGGAGGCAGGGCATCTATAACGCCATTGGCCAGGGAGGCAGGGCATCTATAACGCCATTGGCCAGGGAGGCAGGGCATCTATAACGCCATTGGCCATGGAGGCAGGGCATCTATAACGCCATTGGCCAGGGAGGCTGGGTATCTATAACGCCATTGGCCAGGGAGGCAGGGCATCTATAACGCCATTGGCCAGGGAGGCATGGCATCTATAACGCCATTGGCCAGGGAGGCAGGGTATCTATAACGCCATTGGCCTCGAAAGCAGGGAATCTTTAACGCCATTGGCCAGGGAGGCAGGGTATCTATAACGCCATTGGCCTCGAAAGCAGGGAATCTTTAACACCATTGGCCAGGGAGGCAGGGTATCTGTAACGCCATTGGCCAGGTAGGCAGGGTATCTATAACGCCATTGGCCTCGAAAGCAGGGAATCTTTAACTCCATTGGCCAGGGAGGCAGGGTATCTGTAACGCCATTGGCCAGGGAGGCAGGGTATCTATAACGCCATTGGCCAGGGAGGCTGGGTATCTATAACACCATTGGCCAGGGTGGCTGGGTATCTATAACACCATTGGCCAGGGAGGCTGGGTCTCTTTACCTCTCCTCAGTGGAGTACACGGGAACTAGTTTTTGCAAATGTGCAGCATACCAGCAGAGCCAGAATCAACAAAATGATGTGACTAGTTCTTCCAATAACAGTTAGTGCTTTACTCCAAGATCCCTCACCTCTGTTGAATCATCTCCACCATCATGCAATAGAATGGGACTACAATACAACAATCTGAACCAGGACTGTAACAGAAGTCTCTGCTGTTTGAAACTCTGATGGGAACCAAGCTGCAGTCAGACCCTTCAACAGGAGGGAAATATAGAACCAGTCTCTCTGATGGGAACCAAGCAGTAGTCAGGCCCTTCAACAGGAGGGAAATATAGAACCAGTCTCTCTGATGGGAACCAAGCTGCAGTCAGACCCTTCAACAGGAGGGAAATATAGAACCAATCTCTCTGATGGGAACCAATCTGTAGTCAGACCCTTCAACAGGAGGGAAATATAGAACCAGTCTCTCTGATGGGAACCAAGCTGCAGTCAGACCCTTCAACAGGAGGGAAATATAGAACCAGTCTCTCTGATGGGAACCAAGCTGCAGTCAGACCCTTCAACAGGAGGGAAATATAGAACCAGTCTCTCTGATGGGAACCAAGCTGCAGTCAGACCCTTCAACAGGAGGGAAATATAGAACCAATCTCTCTGATGGGAACCAAGCTGTAGTCAGACCCTTCAACAGGAAGGAAATATAGAACCAGTCTCTCTGATGGGAACCAAGCTGCAGTCAGACCCTTCAACAGGAGGGAAATATAGAACCAGTCTCTCTGATGGGAACCAAGCTGCAGTCAGACCCTTCAACAGGAGGGAAATATAGAACCAATCTCTCTGATGGGAACCAAGCTGTAGTCAGACCCTTCAACAGGAGGGAAATATAGAACCAGTCTCTCTGATGGGAACCAAGCTGCAGTCAGACCCTTCAACAGGAGGGAAATATAGAACCAGTCTCTCTGATGGGAACCAAGCTGCAGTCAGACCCTTCAACAGGAGGGAAATATAGAACCAGTCTCTCTGATGGGAACCAAGCTGCAGTCAGACCCTTCAACAGGAGGGAAATATAGAACCAGTCTCTCTGATGGGAACCAAGCTGTAGTCAGACCCTTCAACAGGAAGGAAATATAGAACCAGTCTCTCTGATGGGAACCAAGCTGTAGTCAGACCCTTCAACAGGAGGGAAATATAATTGGGGGTGTTCTATGTATCTTTAAAACGTTTTAATTGTAAATATATAAATGCAAATATGTATCATATTGCTGTCAGCAGCCATGTGCTTAAAATGACATTTTTTTTTCTTCTAAAATATTGTTTTAGAATCAAAGCATTCTAGAATACACTGTCATGATCATGTAATAATTTAAAGTGATACAAAAGGTTTATTTGAATTATTAACATGTATATTTGTAAAGATATTTATAGACTTAACATGTAGTTCATAAGTTAGAACAATCTTGTTCAGGATTTAGTACTGTAAGCAAAGATGTTTTATTTATTTTTCTGTAACTTATGTAAAGCAGAACAATATTATTTTCACGACTGGCAGATTTTATTTCTCTTGTTTTTCATCCATCTTGTTTTGTTTACAGTATAAAAAAAAGAATGTATGAAAGATTTAAAGCAATTTTAATGAGCAGAGCAGGACAAGGAAACTGAGTTTGATTAAATGTAAATCTAGGGAGTGAAACATTATTGAGTCGTACCTCAGTTGCAAAGTTGACTTTTACCAAATCAAAGAAGTGATTCACAGGACTCACTTGCGAAGGTTTCAGTAACATTTTAGCTAAATGTCAAATTTAATTTACTACTATTTATGTTTGAAGTACTTTTTACAAGATTATGTTTTACCATGCTAGTTTCCCATGCTACAGTAGTTCTATAAGTAGTCCTCTTCATCCAAGTTATTCTTCAATCTCTTATGTTGTTAGAATTGTTATATACTGTTATATATAGAGAGGCTAATACTATAGAGCGGCTAATACTAGAGAGGCTAATACTATAGAGAGGCTAATACTAGAGAGGCTAATAATATAGAGAGGCTAATAATATAGAGAGGCTAATACTATAGAGAGGATAATAATATAGAGAGGATAATAATATAGAGAGGCTAATACTATAGAGAGGATAATAATATAGAGAGGCTAATACTATAGAGAGGATAATACTATAGAGAGGCTAATACTATAGAGAGGATAATAATATAGAGAGGCTAATACTATAGAGAGGCTAATACTATAGAGAGGATAATAATATAGAGAGGCTAATACTATAGAGAGGCTAATAATATAGAGAGGCTAATACTATAGAGAGGATAATACTATAGAGAGGATATTAATATAGAGAGGCTAATACTATAGAGAGGATAATACTATAGAGAGGATAATAATATAGAGAGGCTAATACTATAGAGAGGATAATAATATAGAGAGGCTAATACTATAGAGAGGATAATACTATAGAGAGGCTAATAATATAGAGAGGATAATAATATAGAGAGGCTAATACTATAGAGAGGCTAATACTATAGAGCGGCTAATACTATAGAGAGGCTAATAATATAGAGAGGATAATAATATAGAGAGGATAATACTATAGAGAGGCTAATAATATAGAGAGGATAATAATATAGAGAGGATAATACTATAGAGAGGATAATAATATAGAGAGGATAATAATATAGAGAGGCTAATACTATAGAGAGGATAATACTATAGAGAGGATAATAATATAGAGAGGCTAATACTATAGAGAGGATAATAATATAGAGAGGCTAATACTATAGAGAGGATAATACTATAGAGAGGCTAATACTATAGAGAGGATAATAATATAGAGAGGCTAATACTATAGAGAGGCTAATACTATAGAGAGGATAATAATATAGAGAGGCTAATACTATAGAGAGGCTAATAATATAGAGAGGCTAATACTATAGAGAGGATAATACTATAGAGAGGATATTAATATAGAGAGGCTAATACTATAGAGAGGATAATACTATAGAGAGGATAATAATATAGAGAGGCTAATACTATAGAGAGGATAATAATATAGAGAGGCTAATACTATAGAGAGGATAATACTATAGAGGCTAATAATATAGAGAGGATAATAATATAGAGAGGCTAATACTATAGAGAGGCTAATACTATAGAGCGGCTAATACTATAGAGAGGCTAATAATATAGAGAGGATAATAATATAGAGAGGATAATACTATAGAGAGGCTAATAATATAGAGAGGATAATAATATAGAGAGGATAATACTATAGAGAGGATAATAATATAGAGAGGATAATAATATAGAGAGGCTAATACTATAGAGAGGATAATACTATAGAGAGGATAATAATATAGAGAGGATAATAATATAGAGAGGCTAATACTATAGAGAGGATAATACTATAGAGAGGATAATAATATAGAGAGGCTAATACTATAGAGAGGATAATACTATAGAGAGGATAATAATATAGAGAGGCTAATACTATAGAGAGGATAATAATATAGAGAGGCTAATACTATAGAGAGGATAATACTATAGAGAGGCTAATACTATAGAGAGGATAATAATATAGAGAGGCTAATACTATAGAGAGGCTAATACTATAGAGAGGATAATAATATAGAGAGGCTAATACTATAGAGAGGATAATAATATAGAGAGGCTAATACTATAGAGAGGCTAATAATATAGAGAGGCTAATACTATAGAGAGAGGATAATAATATAGAGAGGATATTAATATAGGAGAGGATAATACTATAGAGGCTAATACTATAGAGAGGCTAATACTATAGAGAGGCTAATACTATAGAGAGGCTATACTATAGAGGCTAATAATATAGAGAGGCTAATACTATAGAGGCTAATAATATAGAGAGGCTAATACTATAGAGAGGATAATACTATAGAGAGGCTAATACTATAGAGAGGCTAATACTATAGAGAGGATAATAATATAGAGAGGATAATAATATAGAGAGGATAATAATATAGAGAGAGGATAATACTATAGAGGATAATACTATAGAGAGGCTAATACTATAGAGAGGATAATACTATAGAGGCTAATACTATAGAGAGGATAATAATATAGAGAGGCTAATACTATAGAGAGGATAATACTATAGAGGATAATAATATAGAGGCTAATACTATAGAGAGGCTAATACTATAGAGAGGATAATAATATAGAGAGGATAATACTATAGAGAGGCTAATACTATAGAGAGGCTAATACTATAGAGAGGCTAATACTATAGAGGCTAATAATATAGAGGATAATAATATAGATAATACTATAGAGAGGATAATACTATAGAGGCTAATACTATAGAGAGGATAATAATATAGAGGCTAATACTATAGAGAGGATAATAATATAGAGAGGATAATACTATAGAGGATAATAATATAGAGAGGATAATAATATAATAATATAGGAGAGGATAATACTATAGGATAATAATATAGAGGATAATACTATAGAGGATAATACTATAGAGAGGATAATAATATAGAGAGGATAATAATATAGAGAGGCTAATACTATAGAGAGGATAATAATATAGAGAGGATAATAATATAGAGAGGATAATACTATAGAGAGGATAATACTATAGAGAGGATAATAATATAGAGAGGCTAATACTATAGAGAGGATAATAATATAGAGAGGATAATACTATAGAGAGGATAATAATATAGAGAGGATAATACTATAGAGAGGATAATAATATAGAGAGGCTAATACTATAGAGAGGATAATAATATAGAGAGGATAATACTATAGAGAGGCTAATACTATAGAGAGGATAATACTATAGAGAGGATAATAATATAGAGAGGCTAATACTATAGAGAGGATAATAATATAGAGAGGATAATACTATAGAGAGGCTAATAATATAGAGAGGATAATAATATAGAGAGGCTAATACTATAGAGAGGATAATACTATAGAGAGGATAATAATATAGAGAGGCTAATACTATAGAGAGGCTAATACTATAGAGAGGATAATACTATAGAGAGGATAATAATATAGAGAGGCTAATACTATAGAGAGGATAATAATATAGAGAGGATAATACTATAGAGAGGATAATAATATAGAGAGGCTAATACTAGAGAGGATAATACTATAGAGAGGCTAATACTATAGAGAGGATAATACTATAGAGAGGATAATAATATAGAGAGGCTAATACTATAGAGAGGATAATAATATAGAGAGGCTAATACTATAGAGAGGATAATAATATAGAGAGGCTAATACTATAGAGGCTAATACTATAGAGAGGATAATAATATAGAGAGGCTAATAATATAGAGAGGCTAATACTATAGAGAGGCTAATACTAGAGAGGCTAATACTATAGAGAGGCTAATAATATAGAGAGGCTAATACTATAGAGAGGATAATACTATAGAGAGGCTAATACTAGAGAGGCTAATACTATAGAGAGGCTAATACTATAGAGAGGATAATACTATAGAGAGGCTAATACTATAGAGAGGATAATACTATAGAGAGGATAATACTATAGAGAGGATAATAATATAGAGAGGCTAATACTAGAGAGGATAATACTATAGAGAGGCTAATACTATAGAGAGGATAATACTATAGAGAGGATAATAATATAGAGAGGCTAATACTAGAGAGGATAATACTATAGAGAGGCTAATACTAGAGAGGCTAATACTATAGAGAGGATAATAATATAGAGAGGCTAATACTAGAGAGGCTAATAATATAGAGAGGATAATACTATAGAGAGGATAATAATATAGAGAGGCTAATACTATAGAGAGGATAATAATATAGAGAGGCTAATAATATAGAGAGGATAATAATATAGAGAGGCTAATACTATAGAGAGGATAATAATATAGAGAGGATAATAATATAGAGAGGCTAATACTAGAGAGGCTAATAATATAGAGAGGATAATACTATAGAGAGGATAATAATATAGAGAGGCTAATACTATAGAGAGGATAATAATATAGAGAGGCTAATACTATAGAGAGGATAATAATATAGAGAGGATAATAATATAGAGAGGCTAATACTAGAGAGGCTAATAATATAGAGAGGATAATACTATAGAGAGGATAATAATATAGAGAGGATAATACTATAGAGAGGCTAATACTATAGAGAGGCTAATACTATAGAGAGGCTAATACTATAGAGAGGCTAATACTATAGAGAGGCTAATACTATAGAGAGGCTAATACTATAGAGAGGCTAATACTATAGAGAGGCTAATACTATAGAGGCTAATACTATAGAGAGGCTAATATAGAGAGGCTAATACTATAGAGAGGCTAATACTATAGAGAGGCTAATACTATAGAGAGGCTAATACTATAGAGAGGCTAATACTATAGAGAGGATAATACTATAGAGAGGATAATACTATAGAGAGGATAATACTATATTTTAACATTATCTAGTGTTATTGAAACATCTAAAACATTATCTAGTGTTACTGAAACATCTGAAACATTATCTAGTGTTACTGAAACATTGTCTAGTGTTACTGAAACATTATCTAGTTTTACTGAAACATTATCTAGTGTTACTGAAACATTATCTAGTGTTAGTGAAACATTATCTAGTGTTACTAAAACATCTGAAACATTATCTAGTGTTACTGAAACATTGTCTAGTGTTACTGAAACATTATCTAGTTTTACTGAAACATTATCTAGTGTTACTGAAACATTATCTAGTGTTATTGAAACATTATCTAGTGTTAGTGAAACATTATCTAGTGTTACTAAAACATCTGAAACATTATCTAGTGTTACTGAAACATGATCTAGTGTTACTGAAACATGATCTAGTGTTACTGAAACATCGGAAACATGATCTAGTGTTACTGAAACATTATTTAGTGTTACTGAAACATCTGAAACATTATCTAGTGTTATTAAAACATTATCTAGAGTTACTGAAACATTATCTAGTGTTACTGAAACATTATCCAGTGTTACTGAAACATCTGAAACATTATCTAGTGTTATTGCAACATTATCTGGTGTTACTGAAACATCTGAAACATTTTCTAGTGTTACTAAAATATTATCTAGTGTAACTGAAACATTATCTAGTGTTACTGAAACATTATCCAGTGTTACTGAAACATCTGAAACATTATCTAGTGTTATTGCAACATTATCTGGTGTTACTGAAACATCTGAAACATTTTCTAGTGTTACTAAAATATTATCTAGTGTAACTGAAACATTATCTAGTGTTACTTAAACATTATCTAGTGTTACTGAAACATCTGAAACATTTTCTAGTGTTAGTAAAATATTATCTAGTGTAACTGAAACATTATCTAGTGTTACTAAAACATTATCTAGTGTTACTTAAACATTATCTAGTGTTACTGAAACATTATCTAGTGTTACTGAAACATCTGAAAATGTATCTAGTGTTACTGAAACATTATCTAGTGTTACTGAAACATCTGAAACATTATGTAGTGTTACTGAAACATCTGAAACATTATCTAGTGTTACTAAAACATTATCTAGTGTTACTGAAACATTATCTAGTCTTACTAAAACATGATCTAGTCTTACTGAAACATCTGAAACATTATTTTGTGTTAGTGAAACATCTGAAACATTTTCTAGTGTTACTAAAATATTATCTAGTGTAACTGAAACATTATCTAGTGTTACTGAAACATTATCTAGTGTTACTGAAACATTATCTAGTGTTACTGAAACATCTGAAACATTATGTAGTGTTACTGAAACATCTGAAATAGTATCTAGTGTTACTAAAAATGATCTAGTGTTACTGAAACATTATCTAGTGTTACTGAAACATCTGAAACATGATCTAGTGTTACTGAAACATCTGAAACATTATCTAGTGTTACTGAAACATTATCTAGTGTTGAAACATCTGAAACATTATCTAGTGTTACTGAAACATCTGAAACATTATCTAGTGTTTATCTAAAACATTATCTAGTGTTACTGAAACATGATGAAACAGTGTTACTAAAACATTATCTAGTGTTGAAACATGAAACATTGAAATCTAGTGTTACTGAAACATCTGAAACATTATCTAGTGTTACTGAAACATTATCTAGTGTTTCTGAAACATTATCAGTGTTACTGAAACATGATCTAGTGTTTGAAACATCTGAAACATTATCTAGTGTTACTGAAACATCTGAAACACGATCTAGTGTTACTGAAACATTATTTAGTGTTACTGTAACATCTGAAACATTATCTAGTGTTATTAAAACATTATCTAGAGTTACTGAAACATTACCTAGTGTCACTGAAACATGATCTAGTGTTACTGAAACATTATCTAGTGTTACCAAAACATTATCTAGTGTTATTGCCACATTATCTAGTGTTTCTGAAACATCTGAAACATTATCTAGTGTTTTAAAACATTATCTAGTGTTACTGAAACATTATCTAGTCTTACTAAAACATGATCTAGTGTTACTGAAACATCTGAAACATTATCTAGTGTTACTGAAACATCTGAAACATGATCTAGTGTTACTAAAACATTATCATCTGAAACATTATCTAGTGTTACTGAAACATCTGAAACATATCTAGTGTCTAGTGTTACTGAAACATCTGAAACATGATCTAGTGTTACTGAAACATTATCTAGTGTTACTGAAACATCTGAAACATTATCTAGTGTTCCTGAAACATGATCTAGTGTTACTGAAACATTATCTACTGTTGAACATCTGAAACATTATCAGTGTTATTGAAACATCTGAAACATTATCTAGTGTTACTGAAACATGATCTAGTGTTACTGAAACATTATCTACTGTTGAACATCTGAAACATTATCTAGTGTTACTGAAACATCTGAAACATTATCTAGTGTTATTAAAACATTATCTAGTGTTACTAAAACATCTAAAACATTATCTAGTGTTACTGAAACATTACCTAGTGTCACTGAAACATGATCTAGTGTTACTGAAACATTATCTAGTGTTACTAAACATTATCTAGTTTATTACAACATTATCTAGTGTTTCTGAAACATCTGAAACATTATCTAGTGTTACTGAAACATTATCTAGTCTTACTAAAACATATCTGAAACATTATCTTACTGAAACATATGAAACATGATCTAGTGTTACTGAAACATCTAGTGTTACTGAATCATGATCTAGTGTTACTGAAACATTATCTAGTGTTACTGAAACATCTGAAACATTATCTAGTGTTATTAAAACATTATCCAGTGTTACTAAAACATTATCTAGTCTTACTGAAACATCTGAAACATTATTTTGTGTTACTGAAACATCTGAAACATGATCTAGTGTTACTGAAACATCTGAAACATTTTCTAGTGTTACTAAAATATTATCTAGTGTAACTGAAACATTATCTAGTGTTATTAAAACATTATCTAGTGTTACTGAAACATTATGTATTGTTACTGAAACATCTGAAACATTATCTAGTGTTACTGAAACATTATCCAGTGTTACTGAAACATTATCTAGTGTTACTGAAACATCTGAAACATTATGTAGTGTTACTGAAACATCTGAAACATTATCCAGTGTTACTGAAACATTATCCAGTGTCACTGAAACATTATCTAGTGTTACTGAAACATCTGAAACATTATCTAGTGTTACTGAAAGATCTGAAACATTATCTAGTGTTTCTGAAACATGATCAGTGTTACTAAAACATTATCTAGTGTTACTGAAACATTATATAGTGTTACTGAAACATCTGAAACATTATCTAGTGTTACTGAAACATCTGAAACATTATCTAGTGTTTCTGAAACATTATCTAGTGTTACTGAAACATGATCTAGTGTTACTGAAACATCTGAAACATTATCTAGTGCTACTGAAACATCAGAAACATTATCTAGTGTTACTGAAACATTATCTAGTGTTACTGTAACATCTGAAACATTATCTAGTGTTATTAAAACATTATCTAGTGTTACTGAAACATTATCTAGTGTTACTGAAACATTATCTAGTGTTACTGAAACATTATCTAGTGTTACAAAACATTATCTAGTGTTATTCTGAAACATTATCTAGTGTTACTAAAACATCTGAAACATTATCTAGTGTTTTAAAACATTATCTAGTGTTTACTGAAACATTATCTAGTGTTACTGAAACATTATCTAGTGTTACTGAAACATCTGAAACATTATGTAGTGTTACTGAAACATCTGAAATAGTATCTAGTGTTACTAAAAATGATCTAGTGTTACTGAAACATTATCTAGTGTTACTGAAACATCTGAAACATGATCTAGTGTTACTGAAACATTATCTAGTGTTACTGAAACATCTGAAACATTATGTAGTGTTCCTGAAACATGATCTAGTGTTACTGAAACATTATCTACTGTTGAACATCTGAAACATTATCCAGTGTTATTGAAACATCTGAAACATTATCTAGTGTTACTGAAACATGATCTAGTGTTACTGAAACATTATCTACTGTTGAACATCTGAAACATTATCTAGTGTTACTGAAACATCTGAAACATTATCTAGTGTTATTAAAACATTATCTAGTGTTACTAAAACATCTAAAACATTATCTAGTGTTACTGAAACATTACCTAGTGTCACTGAAACATGATCTAGTGTTACTGAAACATTATCTAGTGTTACTAAACATTATCTAGTTTTATTACAACATTATCTAGTGTTTCTGAAACATCTGAAACATTATCTAGTGTTACTGAAACATTATCTAGTCTTACTAAAACATGATCTAGTCTTACTGAAACATATGAAACATGATCTAGTGTTACTGAAACATCGGAATCATGATCTAGTGTTACTGAAACATTATCTAGTGTTACTGAAACATCTGAAACATTATCTAGTGTTATTAAAACATTATCCAGTGTTACTAAAACATTATCTAGTCTTACTGAAACATCTGAAACATTATTTTGTGTTACTGAAACATCTGAAACATGATCTAGTGTTACTGAAACATCTGAAACATGATCTAGTGTTACTGAAACATCTGAAACATGATCTAGTGTTACTGAAACATTATCCAGTGTTATTGAAACATCTGAAACATTATCTAGTGTTATTGAAACATCTGAAACATTATTTTGTGTTACTGAAACATCTGAAACATGATCTAGTGTTACTGAAACATCTGAAACATGATCTAGTGTTACTGAAACATCTGAAACATGATCTAGTGTTACTGAAACATTATCCAGTGTTATTGAAACATCTGAAACATTATCCAGTGTTATTGAAACATCTGAAACATTATTTTGTGTTACTGAAACATCTGAAACATGATCTAGTGTATCTGAAACATCTGAAACATTATCTAGTGTATCTGAAACATCTGAAACATTATCTAGTGTATCTGAAACATCTGAAACATTATCTAGTGTATCTGAAACATCTGAAACATGATCTAGTGTTACTGAAACATCTGAAACATGATCTAGTGTTACTGAAACATGATCTAGTGTTACTGAAACATCTGAAACATTATCTAGTGTATCTGAAACATCTGAAACATTATCTAGTGTATCTGAAACATCTGAAACATTATCTAGTGTTACTGAAACATCTAAAACATTATCTAGTGTTACTGAAACATCTGAAACATTATCTAGTGTTACTGAAACATTGTCTAGTGTTACTGAAACATTATCTAGTTTTACTGAAACATTATCTAGTGTTACTGAAACATTATCTAGTGTTACTAAAACATCTGAAACATTATCTAGTGTTACTGAAACATGATCTAGTGTTACTGAAACATTATCTAGTGTTACTGAAACATCTGAAACATTATCTAGTGTTTCTGAAACATGATCTAGTGTTACTGAAACATCTGAAACATTATCTAGTGCTACTGAAACATCGGAAACATGATCTAGTGTTACTGAAACATTATCTACTGTTGAACATCTGAAACATTATCTAGTGAAACATTATCTAGTGTTATTAAAACATTATCTAGTGTTACTAAAACATCTAAAACATTATCTAGTGTTACTGAAACATTACCTAGTGTCACTGAAACATGATCTAGTGTTACTGAAACATTATCTAGTGTTACTAAACATTATCTAGTTTTATTACAACATTATCTAGTGTTACTTAAACATTATCTAGTGTTACTGAAACATTATCTAGTGTTACTGAAAACATTATCTAGTGTTACTGAAACATCTGAAAATGTATCTAGTGTTACTGAAACATTATCTAGTGTTACTGAAACATCTGAAACATTATGTAGTGTTACTGAAACATCTGAAATAGTATCTAGTGTTACTAAAAATGATCTAGTGTTACTGAAACATTATCTAGTGTTACTGAAACATTATCTAGTGTTACTAAACATTATCTAGTGTTATTGCAACATTATCTAGTGTTTCTGAAACATCTGAAACATTATCTAGTGTTTTAAAACATTATCTAGTGTTACTGAAACATTATCTAGTCTTACTAAAACATGATCTAGTCTTACTGAAACATCTGAAACATTATTTTGTGTTAGTGAAACATCTGAAACATGATCTAGTGTTACTGAAACATCGGAAACATGATCTAGTGTTACTGAAACATCTGAAACATTTTCTAGTGTTACTAAAATATTATCTAGTGTAACTGAAACATTATCTAGTGTTATTAAAACATTATCTAGTGTTACTGAAACATTATGTATTGTTACTGAAACATCTGAAACATTATCTAGTGTTACTGAAACATTATCCAGTGTTACTGAAACATTATCTAGTGTTACTGAAACATCTGAAACATTATGTAGTGTTACTGAAACATCTGAAACATTATCCAGTGTTACTGAAACATTATCCAGTGTCACTGAAACATTATCTAGTGTTACTGAAACATCTGAAACATTATCTAGTGTTACTGAAAGATCTGAAACATTATCTAGTGTTTCTGAAACATGATCAGTGTTACTAAAACATTATCTAGTGTTACTGAAACATTATATAGTGTTACTGAAACATCTGAAACATGATCTAGTGTTACTGAAACATCTGAAACATTATCTAGTGTTTCTGAAACATTATCTAGTGTTACTGAAACATGATCTAGTGTTACTGAAACATCTGAAACATTATCTAGTGCTACTGAAACATCAGAAACACGATCTAGTGTTACTGAAACATTATTTAGTGTTACTGTAACATCTGAAACATTATCTAGTGTTATTAAAACATTATCTAGAGTTACTGAAACATTACCTAGTGTCACTGAAACATGATCTAGTGTTACTGAAACATTATCTAGTGTTACCAAAACATTATCTAGTGTTATTGCCACATTATCTAGTGTTTCTGAAACATCTGAAACATTATCTAGTGTTTTAAAACATTATCTAGTGTTACTGAAACATTATCTAGTCTTACTAAAACATGATCTAGTCTTACTGAAACATATGAAACATTATTGTGTGTTACTGAAACATCTGAAACATGATCTAGTGTTACTGAAACATCTGAAACATGATCTAGTGTTACTGAAACATTATCTAGTGTTACTGAAACATCTGAAACATGATCTAGTGTTACTGAAACATTATCTAGTGTTACTGAAACATCTGAAACATTATGTAGTGTTCCTGAAACATGATCTAGTGTTACTGAAACATTATCTACTGTTGAACATCTGAAACATTATCCAGTGTTATTGAAACATCTGAAACATTATCTAGTGTTACTGAAACATGATCTAGTGTTACTGAAACATTATCTACTGTTGAACATCTGAAACATTATCTAGTGTTACTGAAACATCTGAAACATTATCTAGTGTTATTAAAACATTATCTAGTGTTACTAAAACATCTAAAACATTATCTAGTGTTACTGAAACATTACCTAGTGTCACTGAAACATGATCTAGTGTTACTGAAACATTATCTAGTGTTACTAAACATTATCTAGTTTTATTACAACATTATCTAGTGTTTCTGAAACATCTGAAACATTATCTAGTGTTACTGAAACATTATCTAGTCTTACTAAAACATGATCTAGTCTTACTGAAACATATGAAACATGATCTAGTGTTACTGAAACATCGGAATCATGATCTAGTGTTACTGAAACATTATCTAGTGTTACTGAAACATCTGAAACATTATCTAGTGTTATTAAAACATTATCCAGTGTTACTAAAACATTATCTAGTCTTACTGAAACATCTGAAACATTATTTTGTGTTACTGAAACATCTGAAACATGATCTAGTGTTACTGAAACATCTGAAACATGATCTAGTGTTACTGAAACATCTGAAACATGATCTAGTGTTACTGAAACATTATCCAGTGTTATTGAAACATCTGAAACATTATCTAGTGTTATTGAAACATCTGAAACATTATTTTGTGTTACTGAAACATCTGAAACATGATCTAGTGTTACTGAAACATCTGAAACATGATCTAGTGTTACTGAAACATCTGAAACATGATCTAGTGTTACTGAAACATTATCCAGTGTTATTGAAACATCTGAAACATTATCCAGTGTTATTGAAACATCTGAAACATTATTTTGTGTTACTGAAACATCTGAAACATGATCTAGTGTATCTGAAACATCTGAAACATTATCTAGTGTATCTGAAACATCTGAAACATTATCTAGTGTATCTGAAACATCTGAAACATTATCTAGTGTATCTGAAACATCTGAAACATGATCTAGTGTTACTGAAACATCTGAAACATGATCTAGTGTTACTGAAACATGACCTAGTGTTACTGAAACATTATCTAGTGTATCTGAAACATCTGAAACATTATCTAGTGTATCTGAAACATCTGAAACATTATCTAGTGTTACTGAAACATCTAAAACATTATCTAGTGTTACTGAAACATCTGAAACATTATCTAGTGTTACTGAAACATTGTCTAGTGTTACTGAAACATTATCTAGTTTTACTGAAACATTATCTAGTGTTACTGAAACATTATCTAGTGTTACTGAAACATTATCTAGTGTTACTAAAACATCTGAAACATTATCTAGTGTTACTGAAACATGATCTAGTGTTACTGAAACATTATCTAGTGTTACTGAAACATCTGAAACATTATCTAGTGTTTCTGAAACATGATCTAGTGTTACTGAAACATCTGAAACATTATCTAGTGCTACTGAAACATCGGAAACATGATCTAGTGTTACTGAAACATTATCTACTGTTGAACATCTGAAACATTATCTAGTGTTACTGAAACATCTGAAACATTATCTAGTGTTATTAAAACATTATCTAGTGTTACTAAAACATCTAAAACATTATCTAGTGTTACTGAAACATTACCTAGTGTCACTGAAACATGATCTAGTGTTACTGAAACATTATCTAGTGTTACTAAACATTATCTAGTTTTATTACAACATTATCTAGTGTTTCTGAAACATCTGAAACATTATCTAGTGTTACTGAAACATTATCTAGTCTTACTAAAACATGATCTAGTCTTACTGAAACATATGAAACATGATCTAGTGTTACTGAAACATCGGAATCATGATCTAGTGTTACTGAAACATTATCTAGTGTTACTGAAACATCTGAAACATTATCTAGTGTTATTCAAACATTATCCAGTGTTACTAAAACATTATCTAGTCTTACTGAAACATCTGAAACATTATTTTGTGTTACTGAAACATCTGAAACATGATCTAGTGTTACTGAAACATCTGAAACATGATCTAGTGTTACTGAAACATTATCCAGTGTTATTGAAACATCTGAAACATTATCTAGTGTTATTGAAACATCTGAAACATTATTTTGTGTTACTGAAACATCTGAAACATGATCTAGTGTTACTGAAACATCTGAAACATGATCTAGTGTTACTGAAACATCTGAAACATGATCTAGTGTTACTGAAACATTATCCAGTGTTATTGAAACATCTGAAACATTATCCAGTGTTATTGAAACATCTGAAACATTATTTTGTGTTACTGAAACATCTGAAACATGATCTAGTGTTACTGAAACATTATCTAGTGTATCTGAAACATCTGAAACATTATCTAGTGTTACTGAAACATCTGAAACATTATCTAGTGTATTGAAACATCTGAAACATGATCTAGTGTTACTGAAACATCTGAAACATATCTAGTGTTACTGAAACATGATCTAGTGTTACTGAAACATCTGAAACATTATCTAGTGTTATCTGAAACATCTGAAACATTATCTAGTGTTACTGAAACATCTAAAACATTATCTAGTGTTACTGAAACATCTGAAACATTATCTAGTGTTACTGAAACATTATCTAGTGTTACTGAAACATTATCTGAAACTGAGTGTTCTGAAACATTATCTAGTGTTAGTGTTACTAAAAATGGGATCATCTGAAACATTATCTAGTGTTACTGATCAGGAACATGATCTAGTGTTACTGAAACATTATCTAGTGTTACTGAAACATCTGAAACATTATCTAGTGGCTGAAAATTATCTAGTGTTACTGAAACATTATCTTGTGTTACTGAAACATCTGAAACATTAGTGTTACTGAAACAGTGATCTAACTGAAACATGAAACATTATCTAGTGTTACTGAAACATCTGAAACATTGATCTAGTGTTACTGAAACAGTGTTCTGAAACATTATCTGTGGTTACTGAAACATTGAAACAGTGTTATTGTCTGAGGACTAGTGTGAAACATCTGAAAGATGATCTAGTGTTACTGAAACATGATCTAGTGTTACTGAAACATCTGAAAAACAGTTATCTGAAACATCTGTTATTAGCTGTATCTGAAACATCTGAAACATTATCTAGTGTTACTGAAACATCTAAAACATTATCTAGTGTTACTGAAACATCTGAAACATTATCTAGTGTTACTGAAACATTATCTAGTGTTACTGAAACATTATCTAGTTTTACTGAAACATTATCTAGTGTTACTGAAACATTGATCTAGTGTTACTGATCTGAAACATTATCTAGTGTTACTGAAAAATCAGTGTTACTGAAACATTATCTAGTGTTACTGAAACATCTGAAACATTATCTAGTGTTTCTGAAAGTGATCTAGTGTTACTGAAACATCTGAAACATTATCTAGTGCTACTGAAACATGAAACATGATCTAGTGTTACTGAAACATTATCTACTGTTGAACATCTGAAACATTATCTAGTGTTACTGAAACATCTGAAACATTATCTAGTGTTATTAAAACATTATCTAGTGTTACTAAAACATCTAAAACATTATCTAGTGTTACTGAAACATTACCTAGTGTCACTGAAACATGATCTAGTGTTACTGAAACATTATCTAGTGTTACTAAACATCTAGTTTTATTGAAACATTATCTAGTGTTTAAACATTACAGTGTTACTGAAACATTATCTAGTGTTACTGAAACATCTGAAACATTATCTAGTGTTACTGAAACATTATCTAGTGTTACTAAACATCTTGATTAGTTACTGAAACATCTGAAACATTATCTAGTGTTACTAAAACATGATCTAGTGTTACTGAAACATTATCAGTGTTACTGAAACACTAAACATTATCTAGTGTTATTGAAACATTATCTAGTGTTCTGAAACATCTTTAAAACATTATCTAGTGTTACTGAAACATTATCTAGTCTTACTAAAACATGATCTAGTCTTACTGAAACATCTGAAACATTATTTTGTGTTAGTGAAACATCTGAAACATGATCTAGTGTTACTGAAACATCGGAAACATGATCTAGTGTTACTGAAACATCTGAAACATTTTCTAGTGTTACTAAAATATTATCTAGTGTAACTGAAACATTATCTAGTGTTATTAAAACATTATCTAGTGTTACTGAAACATTATGTATTGTTACTGAAACATCTGAAACATTATCTAGTGTTACTGAAACATTATCCAGTGTTACTGAAACATTATCTAGTGTTACTGAAACATCTGAAACATTATGTAGTGTTACTGAAACATCTGAAACATTATCTAGAGAACATTATCCAGTGTCACTGAAACATTATCTAGTGTTACTGAAAGATCTGAAACATTATCTAGTGTTTCTGAAACATGATCAGTGTTACTAAAACATTATCTAGTGTTACTGAAACATTATATAGTGTTACTGAAACATCTGAAACATGATCTAGTGTTACTGAAACATCTGAAACATTATCTAGTGTTTCTGAAACATTATCTAGTGTTACTGAAACATGATCTAGTGTTACTGAAACATCTGAAACATTATCTAGTGCTACTGAAACTGAAACACGATCTAGTGTTACTGAAACATTATTAGTGTTCTGAAACATCTGAAACATTATCTAGTGTTATTAAAACATTATCTAGTGTTACTGAAACATACCTAGTGAGTACTGAAACATTGATCTAGTGTTACTGAAACATTATCTAGTGTTACTGAAACATTATCTAGTGTTACTGAAACATTATCTAGTGTTACTGAAACATCTGAAAGACTAGCATTATCTAGTGTTACTAAAACATTATCTAGTGTTCTGAAACATTATGTAGTCTTACTAAAACTGAAATGATCTAGTGGGTTACTGAAACATATGAAACATTATCTGTGTGTTACTGAAACATTATCTAGTGTTACTGAAACATCTGAAACATGATCTAGTGTTACTGAAACATTATCTAGTGTTACTGAAACATCTGAAACATGATCTAGTGTTACTGAAACATTATCTAGTGTTACTGGAACATCTGAAACATTATGTAGTGTTCCTGAAACATGATCTAGTGTTACTGAAACATTATCTACTGTTGAACATCTGAAACATTATCCAGTGTTATTGAAACATCTGAAACATTATCTAGTGTTACTGAAACATGATCTAGTGTTACTGAAACATTATCTACTGTTGAACATCTGAAACATTATCTAGTGTTACTGAAACATCTGAAACATTATCTAGTGTTATTAAAACATTATCTAGTGTTACTAAAACATCTAAAACATTATCTAGTGTTACTGAAACATTACCTAGTGTCACTGAAACATGATCTAGTGTTACTGAAACATTATCTAGTGTTACTAAACATTATCTAGTTTTATTACAACATTATCTAGTGTTTCTGAAACATCTGAAACATTATCTAGTGTTACTGAACTGAAACATTATCTAGTCTTACTAAAACATGATCTAGTCTTACTGAAACATATGAAACATGATCTAGTGTTACTGAAACATCGGAATCATGATCTAGTGTTACTGAAACATTATCTAGTGTTACTGAAACATCTGAAACATTATCTAGTGTTATTAAAACATTATCCAGTGTTACTAAAACATTATCTAGTCTTACTGAAACATCTGAAACATTATTTTGTGTTACTGAAACATCTGAAACATGATCTAGTGTTACTGAAACATCTGAAACATGATCTAGTGTTACTGAAACATCTGAAACATGATCTAGTGTTACTGAAACATTATCCAGTGTTATTGAAACATCTGAAACATTATCTAGTGTTATTGAAACATCTGAAACATTATTTTGTGTTACTGAAACATCTGAAACATGATCTAGTGTTACTGAAACATCTGAAACATGATCTAGTGTTACTGAAACATCTGAAACATGATCTAGTGTTACTGAAACATTATCCAGTGTTATTGAAACATCTGAAACATTATCCAGTGTTATTGAAACATCTGAAACATTATTTTGTGTTACTGAAACATCTGAAACATGATCTAGTGTATCTGAAACATCTGAAACATTATCTAGTGTATCTGAAACATCTGAAACATTATCTAGTGTATCTGAAACATCTGAAACATTATCTAGTGTATCTGAAACATCTGAAACATGATCTAGTGTTACTGAAACATCTGAAACATGATCTAGTGTTACTGAAACATGATCTAGTGTTACTGAAACATCTGAAACATTATCTAGTGTATCTGAAACATCTGAAACATTATCTAGTGTTACTGAAACATCTAAAACATTATCTAGTGTTACTGAAACATCTGAAACATTATCTAGTGTTACTGAAACATTGTCTAGTGTTACTGAAACATTATCTAGTTTTACTGAAACATTATCTAGTGTTACTGAAACATTATCTAGTGTTACTGAAACATTATCTAGTGTTACTAAAACATCTGAAACATTATCTAGTGTTACTGAAACATGATCTAGTGTTACTGAAACATTATCTAGTGTTACTGAAACATCTGAAACATTATCTAGTGTTTCTGAAACATGATCTAGTGTTACTGAAACATCTGAAACATTATCTAGTGCTACTGAAACATCGGAAACATGATCTAGTGTTACTGAAACATTATCTACTGTTGAACATCTGAAACATTATCTAGTGTTACTGAAACATCTGAAACATTATCTAGTGTTATTAAAACATTATCTAGTGTTACTAAAACATCTAAAACATTATCTAGTGTTACTGAAACATTACCTAGTGTCACTGAAACATGATCTAGTGTTACTGAAACATTATCTAGTGTTACTAAACATTATCTAGTTTTATTACAACATTATCTAGTGTTTCTGAAACATCTGAAACATTATCTAGTGTTACTGAAACATTATCTAGTCTTACTAAAACATGATCTAGTCTTACTGAAACATATGAAACATGATCTAGTGTTACTGAAACATCGGAATCATGATCTAGTGTTACTGAAACATTATCTAGTGTTACTGAAACATCTGAAACATTATCTAGTGTTATTCAAACATTATCCAGTGTTACTAAAACATTATCTAGTCTTACTGAAACATCTGAAACAT